>NC_092817.1:138745798-139045798 GCF_023375885.2 Dermacentor andersoni | reverse complement strand
TCGCTTCTTGCACTGTGGCTTCGGCCTACTAGATTTTCCTTAAAGCAAATACATCAACGTTAGATGGAACTAGTCCACAAGCGGTGATAATTAGTTTAGAGCCTGCCTGTTCATAGCAAAAATTACATTTTCACACCGTCTCATGCCTACAATTTTTCCTAATCTGCAGCTGCACTACGTCCAGTACAATGCTGCAGAGGATGTTGCGCATCATGTACGAAGCCGAAAGACCCTGCCTGCGTGAAGCTGAATAGAGACCCGGGCCGTGGAGGCGCGCGCTACTTCCCTGAAAATAACGGACAGTGCTATGCAGCATCTCTAGAGAAGTGCAAAGGGAAATTCTATGACGAAAAAAACAAATGTCAGATGTGTTGCAAGTCATTTTTACAATAGATTTTTATGTGTTATACATTGTATATATTTGCTGTCACACACACAAATGAAATTCATTGCTTAATTGAATGCGTAATTCCATAATCGCATGTTATATTGTTCTTCTAGTGAGTGAGGTTCTTCTAGTGAGGTCACAACAAAAGTGCATCGCAGAACAGATTCCATTTTTACTTTTATTACAATCACGTTAAAATGATTCCAGTAGCTCTGCCATAAGCAATTTGTTTACAGAGAGTATGTATATTTGTCTAGTGTGCTCTCCTCCACTCTGACTCAATCACGTGGTTTTACGTGCCTAAACTAAATCCGATTGGGAGGCACGTCATAGTGACGGACTGAGGATTAATTTTGGCTGCCTGGGCTTCTTTAACTCGCACATAAAAGGCGTTTTTGCTTTTCACCCTCATCAAAATCCTGCGTCGTTGCCGGGATTTCGTCTCGCGACCTCGTGCTCAGCAGCGTAGCACCAAAGCCAGTGAGCCGACACGGCGGTTTCCACTCTAACTCGTCCGAAAGAGTGCTAGCCTAGATTTTGATTTCGTTTTTATTCGTACATATAAAAAAATTCCCACTTAGAGAGGCAAAAGGAGACAATCTGTCGCCTGACTGGGCCTATTCTTCGTGCTGCACTTCAGAGAGGTACACCAAACCAGAACACAATATTACAAATGAGTATTACAGAAAATGCCGCAGTCTTTGGCTTCTCGTTCGAAAGAGCTAACGCTTTTTCGAAGGTCAGATAGGTAGATCGTCTGCCACAAGTGATGTCAGAACGTCAGTTGTGGCAGATCTTGCAATAAATACAATTTCAAACTTCGTTGAAATCTATAGAGTCCCGTTATCGATACATATCTTTCCTGGAACAGAAAGACAAAGGTACGCTATAATGTGGTTGGAGATTTGCATGTTTCTACGTAATGTAACGCGCCCTAATTGCAAATCAGAAAGATAAACAGGCAGATGCATTGTTCGAATGTCAGGCACTGAGCGCGCTACCTGTATCCTCGAGCGAGGTGCTGAAGATATACCTGACTTCGCTACAGCTTAACCCGGAGATGCAACACCATCCTGGCAACTGAATGGGAATAGAGGAGGACGGGATCGTAGTATGGTTTCAATCGCTCTACACACGCCATCTCACGTCCGCAGTGCCTTATATCAGTGGACGGCGTGAGTGGCTTGCCGATATAATTGACTGGAGACGCCTGCCGCACGACGCGGTAGGGACCGTGGTACTTGGTGAGGAGTTTAGAGGAAAGGCCGGAAATGGTCGAAGGTATGTAGAGCCATAGTAAGGAATGCGGCTCTTGACGCGCTGGTGTGTCGGTCATTATCGCGACGGAAATTTCGCTGCCATTGGTCTTCACTCCCAAAAGAACGGGTGAGCTGGTGGAATTCCTCGGGTATCTGGAAGCCTCAGACCGCGTCGTTCACTCGCATTAACTACGCCTGTAAGGGAGAATACTGTCGAGTGTAAAGGAAGGCTCAGGGTAATATAGGAAGCATAATGGGCAAGAGAGACAGAGAGAGAACGTGAGGGCGAGCAAATGATGATTGAAAAGAAAAATGGGAAGGAAATATTAAAAGAAGAAAAGAAATGCCACTGGTGATATCGAGAGGAGGTCACTCAGTCCGGATCACAGACGGTGAATAAATGCCGTAGCTTTCAAATATCGGAGCAGTCTTTTCGTGGTCGTTTGTAGCTGCGATATGCGAGGCCTTGGTTCCAAGATCTTGTTCAACATGGACGGTTTTCTATCTAACTAATTTAGAGCTGTGGAGAGGTCATGACATTAATTTTCAAAAGATGGGCAGTAGCACAGTAGATGCTCTACAGATGCACTCGACACCGCCGGCATTGCACTCTGCGCCATCAGCCATTCCGATCAAACAGGCATATGTATTGGTGAATGCGACATCCAAGCGTAAGCGGCACAGCATTATTTCCTCATTTCGCGCACGTCCAGGTAACAGCCGCAGTTCCATAAATCGGTCGAGCGAATGCAATTGATGTTGGGTGAATTCAGGTGTGTGCCACTTCTACAGTGTCATACGGTGCCCTAGCTTGATTTAGGTGTCGGGCTGCGGCAGCCCACGATAAAGGTAGAGAAACAAGGATTTGTTGGAATCGCACCGCTGGCACGAGTTGTTGGGGTCTCGGTGCTGACGCCCGTTATTGCCAATGGGTCGCAAGCCCCAAGGGTAGCGTTGGCCTGGCGGCCTGGGGCACTGGAAGCATCCGAAGGTCCCGGCAAAGCATGAGAAGACTGGTAACAGAACAACTTGTTTATTCTAACATAGCAAAAGAGCGGCCGGTCAGGTCGACCGAAGTGGAGAGACGGGAGAGCACGTAACTCAACAGTACAAATCGGAGCCTCTCCTGGCGTCCGGGGGCAGCTGCTCTTATACTCTCGGCGTCGCGGTCCAAAAGGGAAAGTCACGGGATGAAGGTCACGGGATGAAGGTCACGGGACGGCGGAGCATGAGCCCACGACGGCGCGCACGGTCGAGCCGAGAGACCTGCTGAACCGAGTGCAGTGACGCATCGCCAACCCGCCCACACGACGGCGCGAACGGTTGAGCCGAGAGACCTCCAGGCTCCTCATTCGGGGAACTCCGCTCCCCGGCTGCCGCGCTTTGACAAGCGAGGGCACACACACACACACGCACACACGAAGACGCGTGGCACTGAAACACGCCTGGACACGCTTGGCGGGGAAGCGTTGCGGCGGCGTCGCACGGGCCAAAATGTCCGCCGCTTTGAACGAAGCCCCGGCGTCCGTTGCATCCGCGCCGGCATTACCGCGCGTTGTAGGCGAAACGTAACAGACCGCCCCGCCGGGGGAAGGAGATCCCGATGGTCAGGGGACTGCATCCGCTGTCCGGAGGGATGTCGCTCGATGATGCTCATAACCGTAGTCGGGCGTCCTTTGGAGTTTCTTGAGCGCAGCGCACAGAGAAGGCCTCGTTCTCACGTTCAGGTGCACACAGGACACTGCAAAGTGACTTCGGGAGAGTTGACATTTTTGTTCTCGTTTCCGGCAAGCGTTAGAACTACGCCGAAAGTCAACCGCTCAGTCAGCAAGCACGGCACAACCCTCACTAAGCCCTGCCAGGCTCTTTCCCCTTTTATACTGCTGCCTAGTTCCTTACAGTAGTTTAGCAGCACTCAGAACACGTCCACAAATCGGAAAAATTGCACTAAAAAGCACATCATCACTTTGAAACACTACACAAAAGCAATAGGTTAAAAATCCTGCCTCAGGAAGAAAAACATCAGTAACAAGCAATTTTGAGGCTGATTCCCACGTTAGGGGCTTCGACTTAAGCCATCGGCGTTACCGTTGAGACTCCCCTTTTTGTAACGCACCTCAAAGGAATATTGTTGCAAAGCGAGGCTCCAGCGCAGGAGGCGGCCATTTTTGGGAGAGATGGTCTGCAGCCATTGGAGAGGGCAGTGATCCGTTTCAATGATAAACCTCGAGCCGGCTAGGTAACATGACAATTTCTGAACGGCCCACACGATACACGCACACTCTTTCTCGGTGGCGCTATACGCCTGCTCACGACTGGTCAGCTTACGACTAGCATACAGGACGGGGTGTTCTACTTCTCCATTTTCCCGTTGGCACAGTACAACGCCCATGCCTCGCTCACTAGCATCGCACTGAACAACGAACCCTTTTGTGTAGTCGGGCGATCGTAGCACAGGCTGGCTTGTTAGGGCGCTCTTTAGGGCGCTAAAAGCTCTTTCCTTCGTCTCATCCCAGACGACTGTTTGCGGCTCTGTCTTTCTTAGAGCATCCGTCAAGGGAGCCGCGATATCAGAGTACCTGGGGATGTACCTCTGATAGTAGCCGGCGACACCTAAGAACGACCGAATATCGGTCTTCGTGCGCGGTTGCGGGAAGTCTCGCACAGCGGCCACCTTTATTTCAGAGGGGCGGCGACGACCCCGACCAATCACGTGTCCGAGGTAGACAACCTCGGCCTGTGCTAACTGGCACTTGGGAGCCTTGACTGTCAAGCCCGCATCGCGCAGGCGGGTTAGCACTGCCCGCAAGTGCGCCATATGCTCGGGCCAGGATGCGGAGAATATCGCTACGTCGTCTAGATACGGTAAAGCGAATTCTTGCTGTCCCCGCAACACTTTATCCATGAGGCTTGAAAAGCAGTATGGCGCGTTCTTCAAACCAAAACTCAAAACTTTAGGACGGAATGTCCCCATTGGTGAAATGAACGCCGCATACCTACTAGCCTCTTCTGTAAGTGGAACCTGCCAATAACCCCTGACAAGATCTAGGGTGGAAATAAACTGAGCGCTACTCACTCTCTCAAGGCGCTCCTCGATGTTAGGGATCGGATAAATTTGATCCTTAGTGATGGAATTAAGCCTGCGGTAGTCGACGCAAGGACGAGGTTCCTTGCCCGGTACCTCAACTAAAATCAAAGGGGAGGTATAATCACTCTCACCCGCTTCAATAACACCGAGCTGTAGCATTTTCTTTACCTCAGCCTCCATAATATCGCTCTGGCGGGGTGACACCCGGTACGCCTTGGATCGTACTGGCTCTGGGGAGGTAAGTTCTATGTCATGAGTAAGGACAGAAGTCCTACCAGGCCTCTCAGAGAACAGACCTTGAAACTCTTGTAAGAGCTGGTGTAGTTCGGTTTTCTGCTCAGGCGACAGCGATGCTTTACTTATTAAGTCACTAATGACTTGATCGGTGTCTTTCCTGTTTGTCACTGAGCCTAGTCCCGGAAGCTCGACCGGAAGCTCTTCGGGCAGGTTTACCATCATGCACACCACTGCTTCCCGTTGCTTATAGGGTTTGAGCAGATTACAGTGGTAAACTTGCTGTGCTTTCCGCTTTCCTGGCAGACTCACCACGTAGTTAACGTCCGACAGTTTTTGAACAATCCGTGCTGGGCCCTCCCACTGCACGTCGAGTTTGTTCTTTAGCGATGTGCGCAATATCATGACCTCATCGCCCACCTCAAAACGACGGGCCCTGGCTGTCCGATCATAATAAACCTTGGCCCTCTGCTGGGCCTCTGCCATTGCTTCACCTGACAACTCCTGTGCCCTTCTTAAGCGTTCGAGGAGCTTAAGCACGTACTCTACCACGACTGGGTCGTCGCCCCTGCCTTCCCATGATTCTCGAAGCATGCGAAGCGGAGATCGCAGCGAGCGACCGTACACCAGCTCAGCTGGCGAGAACCCCGTAGCCGCATGCGGCGCGGTTCTTAAAGCAAACATCACTCCAGGCAGACACAGCTCCCAGTCAGTTTGATGTTCAAAACACAATGCTCTCAACACGCGCTTCATGACGGAGTGGAGCTTCTCAACGGAATTCGACTGGGGGTGGTGCACTGAGCTGTGTAACAGCCTTACCCCGCACCTTTCGAGAAAGGCTGTCGTCAAAGCGCTAGTAAACACTGTGCCCTGATCTGACTGGATTTCTGCAGGAAAACCAACTCGCGCAAATATGGACAGTAGTGCATTGACTATCTCAACTGAGCTGAGTTCTTTAAGCGGCACTGCTTCAGGGAACTTTGTCGCTGGGCAGATCACAGTCAAAATGTGTCGGTACCCCGTGGCTGTTACCGGCAGAGGTCCCACCGTATCAATAACGAGCCGTCTAAAAGGCTCCGTAATGATAGGTACCAACTTCAACGGCGCCCTCGATTTGTCCCCTGGCTTGCCCACCCGCTGACAGGTGTCGCATGTCTTCACAAAGTGGTCTGCGTCCCGAAAACACCCTGGCCAATAGTACTCTTGCAAGAGACGGTCCTTAGTTTTCTTAACTCCTAGGTGTCCGGACCACGAACCCCCATGCGACAAGCGCAACAGATCCTGACGATAGCATTGAGGCACGATCAGCTGATCGAACTCCACTCCCCTGCGGTCTAGATACTTCCGGTACAGGACCCCACCTCTTTCCACAAAGCGAGCATTTTTTTTTTGGCGATACCTTCCTTGATAATGCAGCGTATGTTTTCTAGGCTGCCATCCTTCTTTTGCTCGGCTATCAAAGCCGACCGGCTGACTTTTAGCAACCTGTTAAGTCCGTCTGACGTAGGCGCGATGAGCAAATCTGGAGACAGCTCTTCTAACTTTCCCGTGTCGGGATTTTCCTCTCCAGTATCTGGTGCCTTTAACGCTACAGGCTCAATTTTATTCAGTTCGGGCGTGCTCTGAATACCAGCTTGCTGCGCCTCTGACCCTTTTTCATCGTTCAACAACGTCGGCCCCGCAACTACCGCCTTTGCAGCGAGCTCCCGAACCTTCGATCTGGTTAAGGCCTGAACGCTAGCCTCACCAAACAAAAGCCCCTTCTCGCGCAGGAGGTGATCGGACCTGTTCGAAAATAGGTACGGGTACTGGGGGGGCAGCATAGATGACACTGCGGCCTCCGTCTCAAGTGCTCCGAAAGGTCCTTCAATAAGCACTTTTGCTACCGGCAGACACACGCTATGAGCTTCCACTGCTTGCTTGATCCATGCGCACTCGCCCGTCAACATATCGGGTTCTACGTAAGAGGGGTGAACTACATCCATTGTAGCTGCGGAATCGCGAAGCACTCGGCACTCTTTCCCGTTCACGAGGAGGTCTCGCATGTAAGGCTCGAGAAGCTTCATGTTCTCGTCAGTGCTGCATATAGACAAAAACACGACTTGTGTTTTTGTTTCTGGACACTGCGCCGAAAAGTGACCCGGCTTCTGGCACGTATAACAAACGCGCGCTTGCCTCGTCTCGAACTGCTTTCTGCGTTCGGCTTCGGTTGCCGCCGTCTCCTTACGTTCGGTCGGACTGCTTTCACTCGCATCCGAACTACGTGTGTCCCCCTTTGCTCTCATGGGCGTGAACTTTGGCCTCTCAAACTTGGAGCCAAATTCACCCTTTTGACCGTCCTTAGCTCCACGAGCCCGACGCGTCACAAACTCCTCGGCTAACTCAGCGGCTCTAGCCACCGTACTAACGTCTGGCCTATCCAAGACCCAGTATCGCACGTTCTCAGGTAACCGACTATAAAACTGTTCTAGCCCGAAACACTGCAGAACTTTCTCGTGGTCACCAAACGCTTTCTCTTCTTTGAGCCACTCCTGCATGTTTGACATAAGCCTGTACGCAAACTCTGTATATGACTCACTTCTGCCTTTCTCATTTTCCCGAAACTTCCGACGGAACGCCTCCGCTGACAGCCGGTACTTTTTTAGCAGACTCGATTTCACTTTGTCGAAATCCTCTGCCTCCTCTCTCTCCAAGCGAGCGACTACGTCGGCCGCCTCGCCGGGTAGCAAAGTGAGCAAGCGCTGTGGCCACGTTTCCCGAGAGAACCCCTGCTTCTCGCACGTTCGCTCAAAGTTAACCAGGAACAAACCAATGTCCTCTCCAAGCTTAAACGGCCGCATCAGGTCAGTCATTTTGAACAATACTCGTTCTCCTGCACCGTGTGCCTGACTTCCATTACGAGCGCGTTCCATCTCTAACTCGAGACGCTTCATTTCCAAAGCGTGTTGACGGTCGCGCTCTTCTTTTTCTTTCTCTTTTTGTTCTTTACGTTCGCGCTCATCTTTCTCTTTCTGTTCTTTAAGTTCGCGCTCCTGTTTCTCTGTTTGCTCCTCCCTCTCCTCAATGGTCTCAAGGCATTCCGACAGCTCGTCATCCTCAGCTTCTAACTCAAGAATAGCCCTTAGCAGTTCTGGTTTTCTGAGTTTGTCTGAGACATCCAGACCCAACTCTCTCGCAAGCTCCAGCAATTTCGGTTTGCGCAACGACTTCAAATCCATGGCTGCTCTGAATGCTGCTTTCTCTACTGCTTAAAATTGTCTTGCCGCAAACTAACCCGGCAGCAACGACAACCCCAATTACCAGCTCTGTTTCTAACACTAACAAAAGCCTGGCAAAACTCAGAAGAAGAAAGTCCCGCACTCAGCAAACCTCGCAGCCAAGAATTCCGCGCAGTCGTTCCGCTGCAGGCAACCAGTCATCACACAGGGCTCGTTGCACTGCTCCCGGATGGTCGTTGTGCTGCTCAGCATACAGTCAACCGCATCTCTTCGCTGCTGGCCTCCGTTGTCGCGATCTCACCGCTGGCAACCAGATGATAGGAATCGCACCGCTGGCACGAGTTGTTGGGGTCTCGGTGCTGACGCCCGTTATTGCCAATGGGTCGCAAGCCCCAAGGGTAGCGTTGGCCTGGCGGCCTGGTGCACTGGAAGCATCCGAAGGTCCCGGCAAAGCATGAGAAGACTGGTAACAGAACAACTTGTTTATTCTAACATAGCAAAAGAGCGGCCGGTCAGGTCGACTGAAGTGGAGAGACGGGAGAGCACGTAACTCAACAGTACAAATCGGAGCCTCTCCTGGCGTCCGGGGGCAGCTGCTCTTATACTCTCGGCGTCGCGGTCCAAAAGGGAAGGTCACGGGATGAAGGTCACGGGATGAAGGTCACGGGACGGCGGAGCATGAGCCCACGACGGCGCGCACGGTCGAGCCGAGAGACCTGCTGAACCGAGTGCAGTGACGCATCGCCAACCCGCCCACACGACGGCGCGAACGGTTGAGCCGAGAGACCTCCAGGCTCCTCATTCGGGGAACTCCGCTCCCCGGCTGCCGCGCTTTGACAAGCGAGGGCACACACACACACACGCACACACGAAGACGCGTGGCACTGAAACACGCCTGGACACGCTTGGCGGGGAAGCGTTGCGGCGGCGTCGCACGGGCCAAAATGTCCGCCGCTTTGAACGAAGCCCCGGCGTCCGTTGCATCCGCGCCGGCATTACCGCGCGTTGTAGGCGAAACGTAACAGATTGCTCCTTCGTGTGCTTTCCTAGCAGCTTCGTCAGTGAGGTCATTGCCGCAGATACCGCAATGGCCAGGCAGCTATTGAAACACGACTTCGTGTCCTTTCACGATCATAGGATGGCGCATTTCTCGTATCTCCGACACAAGTTGTTCAAAGGACCCGCGACAAACAGCTGACAGAGGGCATTGTAAGGCCGCTTTCGAGTCGCAGAATATTGCCCACCGATTAGCCGTTTCGTTGTTAATATAATCAACGGCACTTCGGAGGGCAAGAAACTCAGAACCAGTCGATGTTGTCGCGTGAGAAATCTTGCATCGGCTGATTATTGATCGCGATGGTATAACCAATGCGCTGGTGGATCTGGTCTGAGCGGAAGAGCCATCCCTATATATGTGAACTTGGTCAAAGTAAATAGTGTTCAAGCGCAGAGCTGCTTGCTTCAAGGCCAAGGTAGGCAGGTCAGTCTTCTTTTTTATCCCTGGAACCGTAAGACGCACTTGAGCTTGTTTTGACCAGTACAGAGCTGAGGTTGGACGTGTTGAGGGTGTAAAGCCCGATAGGAGGGAGGCACGATGGATGCTGACCACCTTCGAGAATGACGCCTGTGGTCGTCATTCTGGCAGGCACTCAAGAGAGCTTGATTGCGTCCGTGAAACGTGATGAATATGAGCTCTAACTGTGTCGGTGCTAATGTAAGTCGTGATCAGATGGTCTTGAGCCCTTATAACGGTCCTTGCAGTTGAGGCGCTCCGCGGAAGGCTTAGGCAAACGCGTGTTACCTATGCTTGCACGCTCTGAAGTGCTCGAAGATTTCACTTGCATGTTTTAACACGGATGGGAGTGCTGTAGCGTAGGAATAAGATATTACGTGCTCGGTTTACCTATGGCATGGAGCCCACTGCCGATTCCCATGTTTTGACGGCGTTGAACTTGATAACGCGAAGAATAGGTGTCCGCTTCTTCTTCACGTGGGCAACCGGAGGGCTCCAAGAGAGGTCACGGCCAACAATGATACCGAGGAACCCCCGACTTCTCTTGTAGTATATAAGCTGGCTGTTGATGCATACTGGATAACGACACATCGCTTTTCGCGTAAAGGCGACGAACGCCCATTTTTTTGTCGACATGGTAAATCCTTGTGTAACGAAGATAGTCGGATGCCTGTGTTGCTGCTACCTGTAGAATTGCGCGAGCCTGCAGGCGAGTGACCACTGATATGCAGATGCAGATGCGGTTAGTGTAGATTGAGAGACTCACTGTTTTCTGTAGGGATTCAGCCAGCCGAAGAAGCGCGAAGTTGAAAAGGTTAGGACTTAGAACCCCACCTTCAGGAAGGCATAAGCATGTGTAGTGGTCGGTAATCGGACCACCTTCTGTACGTATGAACAAGGACTTTTGTCGCAAGTAGTTTCTCATTCATCGATATGCTCGCCCTCCTAGTTCAATTGTCAAAAGTGCGTCGAGGATGGTTTGATGGGAAACATTGTGCCTTTCACATCAGGAAACTTTCACATCAGGAAAGAGTAATACTGATAATCGCTTCCAAGATTTTCGCTGTTCTACAGATGACACTACAGTGAGAACACTGTAAATCGATGAATGGCCTCGTAGAAAAACCACCTAAGAGTCAAGAGTAAATTTCGTGGTGTTCAAGGCGCCATTCTAGACACATGATGATCATACGCTCCGTGAGCTTCCCGACGCGGCTGGCAAGTGCTAGAGGCCGATACGATGGCAGTCCCAGCGGTGATTTTCTGTTTTTAGCATTGGTACCAGGCGGCTGCGTTTCTATTTCGGTGGGACGACACCATCTTACCATGATCTACTAAAACGGCAAGAATGGGAAAAATCCTGTCATGGCCTGTGAGGCGGTGCTGTATGGGTAAGTTACATATGCTAAAACGGCGTCACAGTTAGTGTGGTCAGAAATTGTCACGCAAAGTGCGATTCAATCACTAAGGCATGCGGTTAGTCTACGGGTGATAGCCAGTAGTGGTGCGATGGAGAGTACGGCATTCTGTAAGTAGAGCATTAACTACATCGGAAAGGAAGACACGCTCTCTGTCACTCAGAGGCTCCCGCAGCGCGCCATGGCGAAGCGCGAAGTGTTGGAAGAGGAAGGACGCAACGTCGCGGTTTGTGGTGGTTGGTAGGGCACCTGTTACCGCATAACGTGTCAGGTGAAGCATGTCAACTACAATCCAGTAATTCCCAGCAGGTGTGCATGGTAGGAAGGAACAGCGCCAACTAAGAAGATCACGAGAGGGAGAACGATACAGGACAAGCGGCTGTCCTGTGTCGTTCTCCCTCTCGTGATCGTCTTAGTTGGCACTGTTCCTTCCTAATTGAAGTATGCACCATCTAGCCCAAATGAATGTTGTCCTGAACCATGTGCATGGTAGATCTCCGTAGAGGTCGATGCCGATGCGGTGAAATGACCGAGACGGGCACGAGAATGGGGCGTTAGCCTGATGAACACGAGCGGATGTACTTCAGGGGAAAAGTGTGTATCCCACGCCATTACAAGCTAAAGCGTAGGGAGGAATAAGTTTTAAAGGGGCGAGCGTTTGCGCATTGCGGGTCCACATAAAAAGAGAAGCATTCACCTGCGGGGAGGTGACGAGGGACGTCGAACAGCCACTTGCGACCGTTAGAAGCATAGTTGCGACAATAGAGCTGTCCAGCCTGTACCTCAAAGCGGGAAGCTTTACGGCAAAGAGTTCCGGAAGTGCAAATTGCCGAGCAATCAATAAAGCATTCCAAAATAGCAGTAATCCACGGATCTTTGTGCTTTTCCGCAAGTATATCGACGTGTGTTGGTGAAGAAAATATTGAGTTATGGCAGGAAGCAGCGCCCAGTCACTTCATATAGGCGAGCGTGAGAAAGCGTCTCCGTCGGTGTGCTTACGGCCAGACCAATAGACAACGTGCATGTTGAAGTTCTATATCCGGAGTATCAACAGCCAACATAGGGCGTGATGGTCAGTAACAACATCGAAAGGGCGGTCGTACAGGTATGGCCTAAATTTTCCAGGGCCCAAATGCTAGTTAAGCCCTCCATATATAGGACAGAGTAATTTGATTCAGCTCTTGTTGGTGTCCTACTCGCGTAAACTGCTATGTATTCAGCGTATCCGCTTTTACGATACGTGAACACAACACCAATTCCTTCACCGCTGGCGTCCATGTGGACTTCTTTGAGAGCCATGCGGTCGAAATGACCTTGTGCGTGCGGCGATGTGAGCTGACACCGTAATGTTTTAAACGCGTCGTCTCAAGCCGGGAACTAGATAGAAGGGCCAGTGTTGCCTTGCAGGAGTTGTGTCAATGGAGCAACAATAGTAGCGAAATTCCTGATGAAACGACCATAGTATGAGCAGAATCCAGTGATGTTTCCGAGATTCTTCAGGGACGTGCGTTTCGGGAAATCCATGACGGCGCGAAGTTTTAAAGCATCGGGTTATATGCCGTCTTTAGAAGCCACATGTCCGTGTATCGTCAATTGCTTGGCTCCAAAGGGACCTTCTTCACACTGAGTGCGATGTTGAATAGGCATTGCAAAACCTGCTCGAGACGTCACAGATGAGTGGTGAGGTCAGCATAAAAGACAACCACGTCAACAAGGTAACGTAAGCACGTGTTTCATGTTAGCCCACGGAGGAGATTGTCCATCATTTGTTCCAATGTACCAGGGAGGCTGCAGAGGACAAACGCAAAACGTTAAATTCATGCAGAGCATCAGGTGTTACGAAAGCTCTTTTTCGTCGATCGGACGCTTCCATGGGCACTTTCCAATAACCATAACCTCATCCGATTAAAAAAAAGTACATGGCGCTGTCACGATCCGCCGGGTTCATGACCAAGGGGGGACGGGGGGCTCGAGGCACCCTCCGTTAGACGGACACTCAGCAGAGTGGTGGTGATGAACAATGGCTGACCGTCGAGCAGCTGTGCTCGTCGGTGTTTATTGGGTGCGGTGCGCAATCTTGCCTACCGAGCATGGCAGGCCACCGAGCCTGGCGGGCCAACGAAGATTATGCCTAAGGGGCCATCACATGCTTGTCACACCCCTTTACTACCAGTTTGACTGTCGGCAACAAGCATCCGAATTCAAAGTGCGAGGCTCTGCCTCCGCCCTAGCCGGATCGATGGTGTCTGCTACCCAGGAGAGTAATGATCCGGTGACCTCCGCCTTAGAGTACTCCGCCTGGGCACCGGTGTTGACGGGCTGGGTGGGGAAACGCCTGGTGCTGCCTGAGACAGCCTCGCTCCATCCGGAGAGTCCACAGTGGTCGGCCTTGTGAGTGGTGACAGGCTCGACACTGGCCCAAGAGGCCCCGCACCAGTGACAACGCTTGCCGCCTCCGAGGTGGGCGGTGCTCCGCTGGAAGCGACTGGTGCGGCCGCTAGTCCTCCTGCGGGCTGGAACTCGGAAGGGGCTGTCGAGGCTGCTGGCCAGGTCCCGAGGCGAAGCCTAACATGGTCGGCTTGTCTGCGCCACGTGGCACCGTCTGGCATGCGGACGAGCAGTGATGAGGCGCTGGCAGGAAACACCACCTGTCCGGTGGACCAGGGTGGACCAGGGCGGAAGTTCCTGGCGAAAATTGGAGCTCCCGACTCCGGTAAAGGCCCGGGACGGCACCCTCGGTCAGCAGCTAGCTTCTGCTTCAGCTGCGTCAGGAGTACTGTGGATCGGAGGTCTGGACGCAAGATGTCCAAGGGTATCTCGACCCTCCGACCCATGAGGAGCTCACAGGGGGCACGGCCATTGATATCGTGGGGCGTGATCCGGTACTGAAACAGTATCCGGGCAATCTGCGTCCGGAAATCCCCAGTCTGGCTCTTCTTGCACTTGAGCTGGATGAGTTGCACCACCCGCTCGGCTGCACAATTTGAAGCAGGGTGGTACGGCGAAACCATCATCCGACGGATTCCATTATTCGTCAGCCAGGCCACATACCCTCTGCTGGCGAAAACAGGACCATTGTCGGACACGATGAAGTCCGCCAACCCCTGAGCGGCGAGGACCTGTCGTAGCGCTGCGAGGGTCGCGCCTGCTGATGGAATGGTGACAGGTAGAACCTCCACCCACTTCGAAAAGGCGTTCACCACTACCAGGAAGTAATGGCCCTTGAAGGGTCCCCCAATATCTACATGCAGGCGGGACCAGGGTCTCTGTGGGAACGGCAAGGGGGTGATTTCCACATGACGTGAGGCCCGCTGATGCTCCTGGCAAATTTGGCAGCTCTGCAGCATTTGAGCCATGTCCTGGTCCAGGCCAGGCCACGAAACATGGGACCAGGATACCATGTTGATATTTTCCACGCCAGGATGACCCGCGTGCAGCAACTGCAGGACCCTTGACCGGATATTTTGTGGGCTCCCCGCCCTGGAGCTCCACAGTGGGCAGCCCTGCTGCAAGCTCAGCTCGGCGGCCTTGTGACTATAGGCCTGCACGTCCAATTGCTCCCCACGAGGCACCGCCTTGACCACCTGGGACAGGACTGGGTCCCGGCTGGTCGCTTGCGATACCGTAGATCTGCAGAGCACATCCGGGTACGCGTGCTCTCGCAAAAACATTTCAGCAGGTTCTGGAACAGCATCAGGCACCTCTGGCAGGGCCAGGCGGCTCAGGGCATCAGCAGGTCCCAGGTAAACGGACGGTAAACCAGCTGGTAACTGTAAGCTGCCAGCCTCAAGGCCCAGCGTACTACTCGGGGTGGTGCCTGCACAGGACCAGCCTTGTAAGGCCCCAGCAGCCCCTATAGCGGCTTGTGGCCAGTGACGGTATCGAACTGCCGGCGCCAACATACTGGTGGAAGCGTTCGACACCGAATATGAAGGCCAAGCCTTCCTTGTCCACCTGGCTGTAACGTTGCTCTGCAGCATGAAGCCGACCAGAAGCAAACGACAAAAGGCGTTCCTGGCCATCTTTGTCCCTGCGCGCCAGGACGGCTCCCACACCGTACGGCGACACCTCTACGGTCAGGACGGGAGGTTTGGCCGCATCGAAGTGTACGAGCACTGGATCCTTGATAATTAGCTCCTTGCTGCGCTGGAAGGCCCGGTCCTGCTGCTTCTTCCAGACCCATTGCCGACCATCTCGAAGCAGAAGATGGAGCGGGTGTAGATGCTCCCACAGACTCGGCAGGAAACTACTGTAGAAGTTGATGAGGCCGAGGTAGCTCTGAAGCTCCTTGTTCCGGGGCTTAGGCGCCTTGACCACAGCATTAACTTTGCGAGGAGCCGGGGCTAGACCAGCCTGGGAAATGACGTGTCCTACGTACTCAGCACTGGGGGCCAGGAAAATGCACTTTTCCAGCTTCAACTTGAGACCGGCATCCTGCAGTCGTGCCAGGACGTTGTGTAGGTTCTGCAGGTGGTCCGCGTCGTCACTGCCAGTAACTAGGATGTCATCCAAGTACACCGTCACGTGCCTCATGCCACTGAAGAGGTTGTGAATCTCTCTGAAATATGGGGCTGGGGTTGAGGCTACGCCAAAAGTTAAGCGCGTGTACTGGACGTGCCCCAAAGTTATTGATATTGTGACATACTTCCGGGAGGCATCCTGGAGCACCAGCTGCTGGTAAGCATATCTGTTCACCATCTCTGGTAAGCAACTTCTGTCCACCGGACAACGCTGACCAGAAATGGCCAATCCGGGAGAACGGGTACTTCTCGACGGTAGCGACGGGTTTGATAGTAACCTTGAAATCCCCGCAGACACTTACACTGCCGTCTCGCTTGAGTGCTGGTACGATGGGAATGGCCCATACAGACGTCTTGACGGGCACCAGGTTGCGCTCTCGCTGCAACCGCTGCAGCTCATGGGTGACCCCGTCCTCCAGGGCGAACGGCAGTTGGCGAGGCTTGGAAAAACGTGCCGGGTTCCCCTAGGTACATGGATGCCAGCCGTCGTGCCAGCAAATGGACCCACCCCTGGCTTGAACACGGACTTGAACTCGGTCAGGAGACTGGGGACGTCTTTCACCACATTCAGGCTGGCTTCCTGCTACTCTCACAGACGAACGCCCAGTGCATGAATCCAGTTTAGGCCCAGCGGCGTCGGCGACGACCCCTAGGTTAGGCAAAGCGGAAGGGTTGCCTCTCTGTCACCAAAGCGAACGCTTACCTGTACCTGACCCTGGACCTGGGAGGGCTGCCCGGAATCGCTGCGCAGCATTACGCCCGTAGCCTCGATGGACACACCGGGGAAGGTACGCTTGAATCGTTTCTCGGTCATGACAGACACGCTGGCCCCTGTAACCCGCCGTGGTTGCTCAGTGGCTATGGTGTTGGGCTGCCGAGCACGAGGTCGCGGGATCGAATCCCGGCCACGGCGGCCGCATTTCGATGGGGGCGAAATGCGAAGACACCCGTGTGCTTAGATTTAGGTGCATGTTAAAGAACCCCAGGTGGTCGAAATTTCCGGAGTCCTCCACTACGGCGTGCCTCATAATCAGAAAGTGGTTTTGGCACGTAAAACCCCATAAAATTTTTAAAAATGGCCCCTGTGTCCAGCTCCATGGAAATGGGGTTCCCGCAGATTTCGACGGGCAGCATGTACGGTGGCACAGACGACGGTACAAGGCCTGTGTGCCATATGTCGAAAATCGGTGGGTGCTCGGCCACGACGTGGAGCCTGGCCGCGGAAGAACTTGAGCCTGCTGCCGCACGCCCCCGCCGCGCACCCTTGCGACGGCTACCCTGGCCGCGGGCTTATGTGGTACCTGGGCTTGAACCAGGCTGCTTCTGCTGTCTGTTCGTCCTCCCCCTTCGGCATACCTGCGCCAGGTGCCCAGTTTTCCCGCACGAGAAGCATTGTGCTTGAGAGAACAGGCACTGTGAGGGGGAGCGGGCATGACTACAGCGAACGCAAGTACTGCGCTTTGTCGCCAACTTGTTTGCGTCGTTTCCGCCGACCGTGAGCCAGTCGCACGGGCGATCTCGCCGGCGTCCTTGGCGGCAGCTTCTATTGCAGCGCTTACAAGGTTGGCAGCGTCTTTTATGAAGTTGGTTCTCTTGAAACGGTTCTACAGGCACTCTTCGGCACAAACCTTCGGCATCACGACGTGACCGAAAACTTGTGTGAAGCTGGTTTTGTAGTCGGGCAAGGTTCGAAGGTTAGATTCATGGTTTCGTAATCAATCCTTTGCAAAGCCCGTTGGGTAGAGCACCACGTTGTTCAATTTATGAGTACAGTCGCATTTGTTGTAAGCACTCACACGTTCGTAGGATGAGGGCCAATTTTCGACGTCGTTTTCGAAGAAGCCGCTGAGCATTTCTGATTCCCCTTGACGCATCGAGCTGGGACTTAGAAGAGCAGGCATTTTCGGCGGCGATGTTTGGCTTGCGTCGTCAGGGATGATGGGCGGCAACTTCCTACTGCGAATTTCCGGTGTTCGGGAAAGCCTACCAGCTTCCACTACATATGTAGAGCGGCTAAATTACAAAGCCCGAAGAATAAACAGGCAGGTCTGTTGGTCTAGCGTCAGCCATCGAGCACGCGAGCCCTGTCAAGTGAGGCGATGACGATGACCCTGTCTGCTCCGCTTCAGTACAAATTTATTAGGGCAAAATGTTCAATAGGCGTAGTTAAGGATGAAGCGTTGGTTCGATTTATAGGTCCAGCTTTTTTCAGATTTACTTTAAGAAGCGTCCACATATTTTTGGTTTTAGAGGACGAAGAAAATGCAGTTTTTTTCAGCTAAGACCATAGCGTGACTGAACCATTCTAATACGTATTTAAGAAAGTCCCAGTGTTTTTGCGAGAACTCAATAACCAAATAAATCATGGAGATACTATAAAGTTGATGAGTATAGGCATGTGCTGTTTATGTGTGATGTGCCAGCAAAGGCTAAGATATGTGGGATACTTTAGGGCAAAATAAAAATTGATACACAGTTCATTTTTTTTTTAAATGAACACCTGCTAGACCCGACCAAGATCAAGGCAACACATAGGGAAACCATGCGCAAGCTAATGCACACACACGCCAAGGATGAGGAAGAAATCCTTTCCGAACTCTGCGACAGATACGCCCCGCATAGCCGGACTGTTGAACCGGGAAAACCCAATTTCTCTCTGGACAGAGACTTTGGCGAGGCGGGAATCCGGGCTGCTTTGCAAAAGCTCAACAGCAAGTCGGCCCCGGGACCGGATGGCGTAACTAATAAGAGCCTTCGTAACTTGGACAACGAGACCATCTCCGAACTGAGCAAGTACATTAACGATTGCTGGACCCGAGGATGCATCCCCGATCTGTGGAAAAGAGAAAAAATCGTGCTCATCGCCAAACCAGGGAAACCCCCAGATCTGGCCAACCTTCGACCAATATCGCTTACGTCGTGCGTCGGCAATTTGATGGAGCACGCCTTTTTCACCCGGGACAAGGCACACTTGGACGACGTGGAAGCGTATCCAGACACCATGCTCGGGTTTCGAGCTCATCTCTCTATGCAGGATGCAATGTTGCAAATCAAGCACCAGATAATCGACAAGACAAGTACCAGGGCCATTCTAGGATTAGACCTCAAGAAATCCTTCGACAACGCAGCTCACGCAGCCATACTACGCAACATGGCCGCACTCAATCTAGCAAACCGAGCGTACAGCTATGTTCAGGAATTCCTCACAAACAAGAAAGTCACCTTAATGCTGGGTAAACTCGCATCCGCAGACAGGAACATAGGCAGCGTCGGCACCCCGCAAGGCTCGGTCATCTCGCCGATGCTCTTTAATCTCATTATGATCTGCCTCCCCGAGCGCCTCAACGCCATCGAGGGAGTGCATCACACAATATACGCGGACGACATTACTATCTTGGTGTCCGAGGGAGGCGATGGAGAAATCGAAGAACGATTACAGACCGCGGTCGAGGTGGTGGAAGAGTACCTCGTCGGAACCGGTCTCGTCTGCTCGCCAGAAAAATCGGAACTCATCCTCTACCGCCCGACGCTTAGGGGAAGACCCCCCAAGGCTTACATCCAGCATGCTGCATACGAAGAAATTTGCATACGCACCAAAGACGGACAAGAAATACCCAGCGTGAAGCAGATTAAGGTACTCGGACTCATCATAGAATCGAACGGCAACAACGGAGAAACGGTCAGGCATTTGGAGACTAATATCACGAACACGATGAGGCTCATCAGAAGAATCACCAACAGACATCAGGGTATAAGGGAGGCCAACGTCGTCGTTATTAGCTCCTTCGTTATTAGCCAAATTACCTATGTGGCCGCCTATCACAACTGGTACGCGGCTGAATATGCCAAACTGAACACCCTCATTAGAAGAGCACACAAGATGGCACTGGGCCTTCCAGACAGCACCAGCACGGAACTTGTGCTATAGCTGGGCGTCCACAACACGCTTCAAGATTTAATTGAGCCACACCAAATCTCGCAACTCGAGAGACTAGCGAAGACACGAACGGGCAGGAGCATCCTGGGCAAACTCGGTATAAGTTATCACAAGCAGCACGGCGACAAGACATCCCTTCCAAGCGCGATCAGGGAAAAGCTGCATGTGGCTAATATACCCAAGAACTTGAGCCCCGAATTCAATCAGGGTCGAAGAGAGAGTAGAGCCAAGGCTTTACTCCAAGCCTTCGGTAGAGACAAGGAAGCGCTTACTTCGACCCTGCAGAATACGAGGATAGACGTGCTTTCGCAGTGGCCGTCCTCAATACCGACAAACAATTGGTCAGTTCTTGTAGCATACGTGTCAAAAACCCCGAGGTAGCGGAAGAGATGGCGATAGCCCTAGCCATCGTTACCCCCAGTTGCAAATACGTACTCAGTAACTCGCAGACGGCGGTCTGAAATTATGCACAAGGCAGAATGACAAGGCTGAGGCTATGCACCAAGCCGACGCGAACTATGTCCCCTCCAAGGAGACGGAGGAACGACACATTATATGGTTCCCGGCTCACACGTCCCCCGACACCTCCGTACCCAACCTCAACGAGGAGGTCCACCGCGTAGCGCGAGGTCTCACATTCCGCGCCCGCGAAGAAGGATCCTCTCTTGGGGTTGGAAATCCAACGGAGACATGGACAGAGAGGGACAGAATAACCAGGTACTGTGATATTGCCAAATGTTATCAAAACTCAAGGCGTGTTTATCCACCCCTAGCCCCAAACTCAACAGGGCCCAAGCGGTAGACTGGAGGCAGCTACGAAGATCTTCCCCAACCCCGTCCATCTCAGGAGGATATATCTCGACATCTACTCAGACGATAACTGCAAACTACTCGGCAGGGCTCACGCATCTCTTAGACACATTCTCTGGGAATGTGAGGTTATATGCAGAGAAAATGCAGTTTCCCCAGATGAAGCTGCGGCGCGATGGACAGCCGCGTTGCGCAGCTCAAACCTCGAAAATCAACTACGGGCCTTCCAGCAAGCCCGTGAGGCGGAGAGTAGACAGGATCTGCGGACCTCCTCGGCGGCGGCCTAGGCCCAGGCCACGAATTTGCCGGATTCTCAATAAAGTTGTTACCACCACCACATTTGATTTCTGTTTACTTGGGGTTTATGCAACAAAGAGGAGTTACACAAAGTATATATCAAATTATTTGTGCCCCGGTAGAATCAAAGCAACAGCAACTTTGTACAGTGGTGCCTCCATATGCAAATTTATTTCATTCCGGCACCGCGATTGTCAACCAATGTGGTCCTAGCCACGAGCAGAGTTTCGCTAAGGAAACTATATGAAGTGTTCAAACCGTTCCGATCCCAGGGATTTCATTTAAACACGAAAATATGAAAGTATGTACACTGTTCAATAGTATATGGCTCAGTAGAGCAGAGTGGTTTAATGAATAGATATAACACACACAATTATGGTGTGGGAGAGATAAGCTCCTGAGTTGGTGGCAGTCAGTTATTGGTTGGAGAGCCACTCTCAGCAAAAAGCAATTGGGGTTCTCGTTTAGGGGTTCGCTTCCATCTCCTGTCTCTTACCTGGAGCCACAATTCTTGTTTAAAAAAATGTCTGTTGTTACCTGTTTTCCAGCGCAGCACATAGCTACGGGAAAGACCAGGTTGTGATTCTTGAAGTTCAACGTTGTTTTTCATGCAGGTGAGGTGAAGTCGTATTTCTAGAATCCCTGGCATTCATTGAGTTACACAGCACATAAGAAAGAGGGAGACAACGAGGCGTTGTTCCAGTACCGTAGCTGAAACTCAAGTGACCATTTTATTTATTTGTTTTTAGTCCCCAGCGCCAGGGAAGCTCCCACGCCACTCCAGGCCTCGCCTGCCCCCCTAATTTTTTCTCATGGTGATCCCGTGGATGCCGCTGGCGCTAAATAGCTACCTCTGTAGAGAGTGGCGTGGTCTGCGGACGATATCGTCAGCTACATGAAACTCGGCGGACTAAAGTAGCGCAAACACCAATCAGAAAGTAGATCTCCGAGGCTGAATTGAGGGATGCCACTGTGGAAATTGCCTCGAAGTAGGCTAGCTTTAGCCAGTAAAGTGCGATTGTGTCAGCTTTGCCATGAATGTCCATGATGCATGGGGACTCACACCTGTCCAGTACGGAAAAGGGGCAGAGGTAGCGTAGGCGGAGAGCAGGCCGAAGGGATCCATAGCGCACCAAGACGTGTGTTTCGTTGGCAAGGTCGGCTTAAATGTAAGGTGTGCATGCTGAAACTGGGCTTGTCGGCCAGCGTTTTAGATTGCAGAAGAGGTCACGAATAAGGTGCGCATATTTCTGAGTAGAAAGAGTAGCTGTATGTGGCTGTGGCGAGAAGACATCGCTGGGCAGATGGAGCGGAGTACCACAGACGAGTTCCACGCTCGAGCAGCCGTTTTCCGACTTCGAGGCGCACCAGATACCCAGAAGTGCCAGTGGCAAACACTGAACCAAATAAGAAGGCGTGCCAAGAGCAATCTGCGTATTTAAAGGGACACTAAAGCGAAACAATAAATCAGTTGAGACTAATAAACCATTGTTTACGAACCTTGCAGGCAGTCATTTCAATATAAGAGTTTGATTATTAGATGCGAAAATGAAGTTCGAAGTATCAGTATTTGAATTTCTAAACCGCGACGCCGGTACGTCAGTGCGACGTCAGGGATTCCAAAGTATGTTTTCGCATTTCGGCCGCGTTGTGGTTGAGTAAAGGTTCCCGAAACTTGCCATGTTTAATATGTGGTTCGTTTACAACACATTATAGTCAATCTGTACCGCTATATAATTAAGTAGACCCGAGAAGATGCCATAAATATCCATGACGTCACAGCGAACAGGTCTTTCCTCCACTCTCCGCTCTTTCCCATCCACTTCCTTGGGCATTTATGTGTACTTATGTGTAATTGCCCCTATGTTGTCCTTGGTGTCAGTGTTTGTTGGCTTCTCATGATATATATATATATATATATATATATATATATATATATATATATATATTATATATATATATCAGCGAAATAAAGCCAACGTGGACTACCAAACAGCTGTTAAATCAGGATGCAAAGGCGACATTTGAGCACAATCTCGTAATCGTACACTACATCCTACAACCCGAAATTGGGTCAAGTTTTCCTTCATCACTGGCCCCACGATCGAACTATGCCACTGACATCAAAAGTGAACCGGTAATTTGTTGCCTGCTGCTGGATGCTGCCGCACATGCATCTTCGTGGCTTGAGCTACCCCGCAATGGTACACTGTTTCGCAACTAGCACACAATTGAAACTGAAGCGCGCAAACACACGCACGCACGCACACAATCGTCTTCAGTGCTTGCATATTTACCAGAACGGTATGTAACCACCGAAATAACTCACTTTCTCTGGCGGCCACAGTTCTTGTAGAATTCCCTTGACTGCGCGAATTCCCACGTTCGCCTTGAAACGAAGCCGCTGCTGCTCCGCGTCGCCAACTCGAAACCCTTTGCCTCACGGGTGTAGCGATCTTGCAGTCTTTTCCAAAGTTTCAGCCATTCTTCGACTAAAAACAGCAGCAAAAAAAAAAAAAACGAAATTACGCCTGCCCCAGCAGTGAATAACTTATTTCAGTACCGCAAATCACGACTCAGCGAGGAAGCTTACCTGTAGCGAGACCGCATTGGCGGCGGGTGGCTGCTCCCCATGCATTGTTTTTTCTTGCTTGATCGCGGTAATCCATTCGTCTTGTGTCGTAAACGCATGGGTGGGAGAGGATTTCCTCGAGGGTCCGTTCGATCACAGAATCCGAAGCTTCACACACGTTCTGGGTACTTTCATTCATTGTTTCACCGAACGTTGTCGCACCAGCGCCGACTTCGCAGGCGGCCATTGCTTCTCTGACGCGCGACGCGCGCGGAATGCCGGGAATGCTTCGCCGACGCGGCCCGGCGCGGACGGCTTAAAGGGACACTAAAGTGAAACAATGAATCAGTTTAGACTAATAAAGCATTGCTTGAGAACCCTGCAGGCAGTCATTTCAAAAAAATACTTTGATTATTAGATGACAAAATGAAAGTGCAAGTATCAGTATTTGAATTTCGCGCCGAAACCCCAGCACCGGTACGTCAGCGTAACGTCAGGAATTCTAAAGTATGTTTTCGTATTTCGGCCGCGTTGGCTGAATAAAGGCTCCCGAAACTTGCCATGTTTAATATATGGTTCTTTAGAACACAATGTAGTCAATCTGTACCACTATATATAAATAGTAGGCCCTAGAAAATACCATCAAAATACAAGACGTCACAGCTCCCAGGTGCGGGAACTTAAGTAGGCGTCGCCACCTGTATTTCGTTCTTGCTCTTTTTCTGGCTTACCAAACGTCTTATCGTTGTTAGAGTGGTGGCTTTGGTGTTGTAGAACGGTAATTAACCAATGCAGAAGAAATCAATTTTCACTTTAGTGTCGCTTTAAAATAGGAGCGGAGCTATTCATGCGCCGGAGACGCTGGAATGCGCCCGACGGCGCTAGTCACGCCGGTTACATCGTGTCGCCGGAGTATAGATGCCACTTTTTCTCCAACGTGACGTCGCCGAGTTCGACGTGCGCGCGCGCGCATGCTACGTCGCAGTATATCTGCGCCTTTTAACAGTTCATCGATGCTTATCCCCTATTCTTGTCTAATCAGCTCGTCAACTTTTGCAGTTGCGTTCGGGGTGATTGCACGGTGGCTTTGGCCCGGTCTTCTTTGAACAGTTTGCTCCGACGTTTCACAATGGGCAATGCAATGAAATGTTCAGTGTACACGACAGCCATACGGTGTCTAATTTCTTTTTAGGAAACGTATTCAGCTGTCAAAAACTTCACGACACCACGCTGTTCCTCTTTTGAAGCGCCCTTTATGCCACGCAACCATGTTCAGTCCAGTGTATCAAAGCATTAAATAACATTTATCTTCACACCTGCATGTCACTTTTGTAAATGAGAGATCCATATCTGCAACTCGCATGTCTCGTAGATAATCAACCGAACCAGTAGGGTGGCTTGGCTCACTTTCATTTCACTCGCACTGGTACATTAGAAATGCGAATATACAATGGAATACAAAAAAGTGTCACTGGAAACAAAGTTCACTGCACGTGTACACAAATCCTCGCAACAAAGTATTTAAATATGTAGAAGTCTCCAGTATATCTGCGCATCTAAGAAAACGTTCCTGTATATAATGCGTCAGACAAGGCAAATAAACATGTTGCGAAATCTCAGCTTTACAGATCACAGACTCCTAAGGCCCACTCCTTCTCCCTCCACTCCGCCTCATGTATCGCGCACGACCGAAGTCAGCGCGCTTCCTCCCTGATTTTCTCCTTTGTGGAAACAGGAAAGAACCCCCATCATTGGCTCACCCATGCCGCCGCCACCCTCTACGATTTCACGCGCACATACAGGATGGAGCGCGCGGTAACGGTGTTATCGCATAAAACTTTATTTTTACGGAACATGAGGGCAACGGCGACGGCAGAAATGGGTCTGGAGTGTCCATATAATTGCTATCGCAGTAATATAATAATTATATCCGGCAACTTAAGCGTCCCGTGGGTACGCATACTGCTCAGTATCCTACACCGGCGAGACAAGACTTTCCAGAGATGTTGTGCTCAAAGGAACGCGC
Source organism: Dermacentor andersoni (assembly GCF_023375885.2). Classification (NCBI taxonomy): domain Eukaryota; kingdom Metazoa; phylum Arthropoda; class Arachnida; order Ixodida; family Ixodidae; genus Dermacentor; species Dermacentor andersoni. Next base: position 139,020,518 of record NC_092817.1, on the reverse strand, counting down.
TGCAATCCGTCGAGTCCCCACCGTGACGCCGGTGAGCGACCACTGTGTCTTTTTCTCGTCTGCTAGCGAGCAAACATCCAAAACTCTCCCAGGCGAAAATACACTTGGCCAGAGAAAAACTAACGCGCACAGAAGTGCGCCGGGCGGTGGTCGCGGCCACACAAGAAAGCGAATGTGCGTTAGCTTGCTCTGCCAGCCCACGGGTAGCGAGAACAAGAAAATTGGAGTCTCAATGCGTCCTCACGAATAAAAGTCAAAGTAGAAAAATATATAAGAACGTAGTTACCTTTGCTGGTTTTAGTGTCTTGACATAGAAGCCTCGGCGCAGGTAAAAAAAAAAAATTTGATATTCTTTTTCTGTAACATGACGGTACAAACGAACCAACACAACGCTTCATCTCATCGGACCTGGTTGCATGCTTTGTAAATTTGTTTGATAGCGTGTTGATTTCGCTTGTCTTATTGTATGATCCGACGTATCATTTTAGAAAAGTCAATGCACCATTGACGTCAAATTTACATGAGAACAATAAACCCACAAAGCTCGGGCATTAATAATCTAAAGCACGACCTTGGAAGTGTTAATGTACCTTTCGCATGAAATGTTTACGAGAACTTTATACCCATAATGTTTCGGAATGGAAATCCAGATGCCGCAACGAACCTGCTGGCCATCAAAACGCCCTTGAAACTTTGTACTCGGATGGCGCGGTTTTCGTCTTGTGACTCCCGGTTCATGGGCGTTGCCGCAAAATCCAGCCCGAGTTCGCAATGTTCGTGCTGAAACGCTTTTTCGAGCGCTAAATAAACATGCTAGACAAAAGTCAAAATGATTACCAGTGCCGGGGGTAGTTTTAGTCGGCGGTTGAAGACAGCACGAAAAAATTTCGGAGTTGGGGAGAGACTGAAGACCCCAGAGCTCGCCCCCCCCCCCCCCCCGCCACTGGTTATGCACCTGCATTTAAAATCGGTTTCTATAACTGTCCCACTGTATAGCTACTGTACGAGCAGTGCTAATTTTTTCTTCCGCGCATTATTCACAATTACCTCAGAGCAATTTCTGTAAATGTGGGTACCACGTTCACTTGAATACGCAATAAATGAATATGATATACACAAGAAGCATTCTGGACCCGATGTTTGAAGCAAGCTTAGTAATAAACTGCATCACGTTTTTATGCAGGGTACCTTACCGGTTTTCTTTGTACCGCAGCCATCATACCTCCCGTCTAAGATGGGTCCAAGAGATCCTGCAGTTATGCACTAAGCCGGAAGGCCCAGCCTGCAAAGGACTCCATGGAAAAAGCACTCAAGATGCCCGTTATTCGCCTCAGAACAGCTCAGTATGAACTGCAACTTGTTGAGACAAATGCAAAGTGAAGTTGTACACGAATAAGAAAGGTCGAAAAAAAAGTTGCAAATCTTTACTCTTATACACTTTATTAGTATTTTACTCATTGCGCATGTTTGTTATTTTTCTGATGAAGATGTGTGCACACTGTGAAATCGTAAAAATAAAAAAGGTGTTACAGCTGTTATAGTGCTATTACAAACGCAGCAGACCCCTAATACCACCAAATTTCATTCATGTAACAAAATAACTGCAGTCTTTACTCAGTCCAGCCTTTTTAGTTTTGTGAATGGTATTTGTGAACTTTAGAACACGCTAACTGAAATCCGACTTCTGTTTGTCTTTTTAGCCCAGCTTTCACAGGTTCTTTAAGACCAGCCATAGTATTGATAAACACAATTTATTTTCTCAATCACCTTGCGCTTTATCAAATTATTAAGTGCTTTCTACTGAGCTTTACAATGAGCTTAGCAATACGTATTGAGCATAAATAATGGTGGCTAGGAAAATATTGACACGTGTACTTCTTTATCTTTATCGGGCGACCACTTCTCACCGCCTAACAAATGTTATCGCATAGCGCAGGACGCGCCTGCATGTAAAAGAAGTTTCTGGAATGGTATCGATGGTTGCGTCCACTTTCTTTCACCGCAACTTGTGTAATCTGATTGTATGTATATAGCGAATAGTGTAGAACTTTATGGAAGACATGCGGGTCCCAGCGGTTTCTCTGGAACATTCGGCCACTGATCTATGAAAGCCGATGCGCTTGACCCGCTGATCACATTTTCAACGATCACCGACCGTGTTCGCCGCCATCGTTTTGCTACAAGTGTAGCCTGTTTTTGTGGGCACAGGTTCGCCCAATAAAAGTTAGTTTTGTCTTTCACAGTATTGCTACTGTGTTCTTGAACGTCACCACCACGTGACATCTGGTGGAGGTGCTTTTCGTTCATGTACCGGACGCCCCCGACAAGTCGTGATCCAAGCCCGCACCGCAAAGAGAACACCAACGTATTCCGGGACCATCGAGCAAGCCGCCGTCTTCAACAGCTGCCCCCGGAACACGGACTTCTACCTGAGAAGACCAAGAAGATTGTGGCCAAGGCAACCCCAATGGCAGCCCCAGCGTCCCCCATCGTGCTGCAGCAGCCCAGGTAGCCTCCGACGTTCCGCGGTTCAACATTCGAGGACCCAGAAACCTGGCTCGAGACGTATGAGAGGGTAGCTGCATTTAACAGCTGGAACAGCGACGACAAACTGCGACACCTCTTCTTCGCATTGGAAGACGCTGCCAGGACGTGGTTCGAGAATCGAGAAGCCACCTTAACGATGTGGGACCTGTTCCGAAGCGGCTTCTTGCAAACGTTTACAAGCGTGGTGCGAAAAGAACGAGCCCAAGCTCTACTAGAAACCACAGCGCCGCTGCCAAATGAGACGATCGCGATCTTCACGGAGGAGATGGCCCGTCTTTTCCGGCACGCCGAGCCGGAAATGTCGGAGGAGAAAGAAGTCCGCTTCCTGATGCGGGGTGTCAAGCAAGAAGTTTTCGCCGGGCTTATTCGTAACCCACCGAAGACTGTAGCTGAGTTTTCTGCACAGGCATCGACGATCGAGAAAACTTTGGAGATGCGCACCCGGCAATATAACCGCCAGGGGCTCACGCCGCAGTACGCCATCCAAGGACTGGGTTCCGACGATCTTCAAGAGACCATCAGGGTCATTGTGCGCGAAGAACTGCGCAAGGTCCTGCCTTCGTCGCAGCATCAATTGGCCTCGATCGCCGACGTTGTGAAAGATGAGGTTCAGCGATCGCTCGAGGTTCCTGAGGTGCAACCACAATTACCGTAGCCCCAGCCAGAAGCGATGACATACGCCGCCGTCGCACGCCGTCGAGGTCCCCCTCCGGGACAGCGCCAGAGTCCTGTAACGCGGCAATTCAGTCGTCCGCCGCCGCCGCCGCCAGCCGTCGCCCAGCGCACCTACGCGAGGAAGACAGACATTTGGCGAGCCCCAGACCACCGCCCGCTCTGCTATTACTGCGGAGAAGCCAGCCATGTGTACCGCCGATGACCATACCGCGACTCGGGACTGAGAGGGCTCGCCGTCAACGCGCCGCGTCCACAGCTTGGGGAGCGCCCACGTGACATCGCCGATTAGCTAGCCGCCACTCAGTGGAACTCTCGATGGCCGTCCCGTTCGCCGTCACCAGGCCGCTGCCTGTCGCCGCAGCGCCGTCCATACACTGGCCCAGGCCAGGCCGGGGCTAGTCAGCGAGCCCGTATTCGGCAAACTAAAAGCAGCAACCGATGGAGGTTTGGTTGCTGTTCATCGAACTGACGAAGATCCTCCGCCGCCGACGAAGATGCCAAAGAAACTACCTCGACGACTTACGACACGCCGCCGTCCCGACGAAGTGTGAAAGCAAAGAATACGACGACGAAAGACGACCTCACGACGCCCCATACCAGCCACAGGTAAACGCGACACAACTGTGATCCGACGCCACGACCTAACTCTAACGCAAGACAAAGAACCACCGACCTCGATGTATTTCTCGACGGCCACGCAGTCACCGCCTTAGTCGACACAGGGGCCGATTACTCCGTCATGAGTGGACACATCGCCCACTGGAGGACACCTGATTACGCCAACTGGAATCTGCACGGCAAGAATTACCGTTCATGACCAGGCTTACCCTGCCACCTTCGCTATCCTACAATGTTCACGAGACGTCATTCTCGGCATGGACTTCCTAAACCAACACGGCGCAGTCATCGACCTGAAGTGGAAGTCGATAACCCTGTCTGAAGATCAAGCGATACCGCCGGAGAGCTCTCGTAGTCACCATGCCTTAAGCGTGCTCGAAAGTCAAGTCAGCATCCCGCCTAGCTCCAGCATTGTCATTTCCGTCGGCACCAAAACACCTGCCGACCTAGAAGGCGTCATCGAAGGCGACCAACGTCTACTGCTAGACCGTGAAATTTGCGCCACAAGAGGGATCCCTCGACTCCACGGAGGGAAAACGGAAGTGATGCTAACAACTTCATCCAAGAGTTCAAGCACATCAGCAAGGACACGACAATCGCGTACATCGAGGAAATTGTGGAAACGAGCAATGCCTTTGTCCTCATAGATTCTGCCGCATCTACCCCTCCGACCATAGTCCCCGAACCAGACTTCGACGTAAACCCAAGTCTCCCTATGAGCAAGCAGCAAAAGCTCAGAAGCCTTCTCCGACGATACAAGGACTGCTTTTCGACTTCATCGAAGATTCGACAAACACCAGTTGCAAATCATCGTATAATAACCGAAGAGTGCGCTCAACCACTCCGCCAGAGCCCTTACCGAGTTTCGACGCGAGAAAGTGAAGCTATTAGGGAACAAGTCGACGAAATGCTCCGCGACGATATCATCCAGCCATCGAAAAGCCCGTGGGCATCTCCTGTTGTCCTGGTGAAGAAAAAGGACGGAACCCTACGTTTCTGCGTCGATTATCGTAGACTGAACAAAATCACGAAGAAAGACGTATACCCCCTTCAACGAATAGACGACGCATTGGAGGGGTTCTGCAACGCCAAATACTTCTTGTCGATGTACCTCAAGTATGGCTACTGGCAAATAGAAGTCGACGAGAGAGATCGCGAAAAGACTGCCTTCATCACGCCAGACGGCCTCTACGTGTTCAAGGTCATGCCGTTCGGACTGTGCTCGGCGCCTGCAACGTTCCAGCGCGTGATGGACACGGGGTTAGCAGAATTGAAGTGGCAGACCTGTATTGTTTACTTGGATGACGTCGTCATCTTCGCCGGAAATTTCGACGACCACCTTGGGCAGCTTGCGACAGCACTAGAGGCCATCAAATCATCAGGGCTCACCCTGAAGCCAGAAAAGTGCCGCTTCGCTTACGATGAGCTTCTGTTCCTAGGACACGTCATCAGCAAATCCGGAGAACGCCCCGACCCGCAGAAAACAGCTGCCCTCGCAAAGTTCCCGCAGCCCATCGACAAGAAGGCAGTGCGTAGATTCCTTGGCACGTGTGCCTACTACAGGCGCTCTGTCAAGGACTTTTCACGCATCGCTGAGCCGCTAACGCATGTAACGAAATCTCATGTCGAGTTCGAATGGCAAACGCCGCCGGCCGACGCATTTCAAGAACTAAAACGACGCATGCAGTCACCGCCAGTACTTGCACATTTCGACGAAGACGCCGATACCGAAATCCACACTGACGCCAGTAGCCTAGGCCTTGGTGCCGTCCTAGTCCATAAGACGGACATGAACGGGTGTTATCTTATGCTAGCCGGTCGCTGTCAAAAGCGGAAGGCATTTATTCTACGACTAAAAAGGAATGCCTCGCCATCATTTCGGCTACAGCAAAATTCCGCCCTTGCCTATATGACAGGTCATTCGAAGTCGTTAGCGACCATCACGCGTTGTGTTGGCTAGCTAACTTAAAGGACCCTTCAGGATGGCTGGCGAGGTGGATCCTCAGACTGCAAGAATATGACGTCACGGTAATCTACAAGTCAGGAAGAAAACACTGAGACGCCGACTGCCTATCACGCGCCCCCATCGATCGCCCGCCGGAAGACGACGATAATGCCGATGCCTTCCTCGGAATAATAAGCGCAGAAGACTTCACTAAACAGCAACGAGCAGACCCGCAGCTAAAAGGCCTCGTCGAGTATTTGGAAGGGAACAACGATGTAGTACCTATGGCATTTAAGCGCGGATTGTCTTCGTTCACATTACAAAACAACCTGCTCGTAAAGAAGAACTTCTCACCAGTCCGCGCTAGCTACCTTCTTGTTGTTCCGTCAGAGCTGCGTCTATAAGTACTATACGCCCTGCATGACGACCCAACCGCTGGGCACCTCGGATTCTCGCGAACGCTGTCGAGGATACAGGAAAGGTATTACTGGCCGCGTCTGACCACCGACGTCGCCCGTTACGTCAAGACATGCCGAGACTGTAAGCGACGCAAGACACCACCGACAAGGCCAGCAGGATTACTACAGCCGATCCAACCTCCTTGCCGACGATTTCAGGAGATCGGAATGGATTTGTTGGGACCGTTTCCGGTGTCAACATTCAGAAATAAGTGGATCGGCGTGGCGACGGACTATCTCACCCGGTTCGCTGAAACTAAAGCTCTACCGAAAGGCAGCGCAGCCGAAGTGGCGAAATTTTTCGTCGAGAACATTCTGCTGCGACATGGTGCCCCAGAGGCCCTCATCACCGACAGAGGAACAGCGTTTACTGCAGAGCTCACTCAAGCCATTCTGCAGTACAGCCATACAAGCCACAGGATGACAACTGCCTACCACCCGCAGACGAATGGCCTCACGGAGCGCCTCAACAAGACCCTCGCTGACATGCTAGCAATGTACGTCGACGTCGAGCACAAGACGTGGGACGCGGTCCTGCCGTACGTAACCTTTGCTTACAACACGGCGGTGCGAGAAACAACACAGATCACGCCGTTTAAGCTGGTTTATGCCAGGAACCCGACGACGACGCTCGACGCCATGCTGCCGCACGTCACCGACGAAGAGAATCTTGACGTCGCCACCTTTCTCCAGCGCGCTGAAGAAGCCCGACAACTCGCCCGCCTACGAATCAAGAACCAGCAGCGTACCGACAGCCGACACAACAACCTCCGAGGATGCTTCGTTGAGTAACATCCCGGTGACCGTGTTTGGGTTTGGACCCCTATACGCCGACGAGGACTGAGCGAGAAGCTTTTGCGACGCTATTTCGGATCGTACAAGATCATCCGACTTATTGGCGCACTGGACAATGAGGTCGTGCCAGACGGCATTACGCTATCACAGCTGCGCCGCTCACGACCTGAAGTATGTTACATTGTGCGACTCAAGCCGTACTACCAGCGTTAATGAACTTTGGGACTTCGCGGATCTGAGCTTTGGACTTTGTTTCTTTTCGTGGTTTTGTTACTTTTGTTTAATAAGTGTCCTTTCTGTTTCGCTTTCTTATATTTGTAGCATCGGGACGATGCTTCTTGAGAGGGTGGTAATGACACGTGTACTTCTTTCTCTTTATCGGGCGACCACTTCTCACCGCCTTATAAATGTTATCGCACAGCGCACGAAGTGTCTGCATGTAAAAGAAGTTTCTGGAATGTTATCGATAGTTCCGTCCACCGCCTTTCAGCGCAACTTGTGTAATCGGATTGCATGTATCCGAGACGCGAATAGTGTAGAACTTTGTGAAAGACACGCGGGTCCCAGCGGTTTCTCTGGAACATTCGACGACTGATCTATAAAAGCCAAAGTGCTTGACCCGCTGATCAGGTTTTCGACGACGCCGACCGTGTTCGCCGCTATCGTTGTGCGATAAGTGTAGCCTATTTTTGTGGGCGCAGGTTCGCCCAATAAATGTTAGTTTTGTCTTTCACACTATTACTACTGAGTTTTTGTACGTCCCACCACGTAACAATATTGTCACATGACAGCCTCATTCTTAATAGTAAATAAAAACCAATTACCACGTAAACGTGATATAAGATGATCATACCGCGGCCCCCGCTTAACGCATATAAATAATATAGTCACTATTAACAAATTAAAGGTCCATAATATATGCTTTCTTTTTATTCACAGAAATAAAACGTTAAAACAGCACTGTAAGAAAATGTTCCATGTTGTAGAAACGGGCAGACAATGTGCCCGTCAGCCGATTAAAAAAACAGAACTGTGTACCTTGTGGCAGCATTCTATTTTGTGCTTTGCTTGCGCAATCATATTCGCTTGCAAATTATGTTGTGTACATGGTAACAGGTTGGCGCATATTAGATGCAAGCTTGGAGTTGACACCTTTGTATGTTTTCAATTCTCCGCTTTACAGTATAACTAGTTATTGCAAAATTGAAGAAGGAAAAACAGTACGTTTTAAGTAATCCCCTAATGGCCACAACTTGATTTGTACGATTTTATTCCTCTTCATTTTAAATTACACTGAAGGAAAGTGATATGACGAGGACCCGATAATAAATCCAGCAAGAAAGCGCTGACTGCCAACTATGCTGAGAACCACTAGCCATTATAATCTGTCGAGAACAATAGAGGAAGTCATCCGGGTTGATACCAAGTCAGTGCGCATGCCAATAATCTCGAGAGTGTTCTGCCTTCCGGACAGTTTTACGAAGTTCCATAACTATTGCTATTAGTATGAAGACCAAAACGAAGCTGTCTATATTTCTGAAGCATATTGCTAAATGCGTTTGGTATTTGTTTGTGGGAACGAGGCGCGTGGGCGCCATCAATCCAGAAAGGAGGAGGACGAACGAACTGGGTTCGCGCTGTGAATCTAAGTGGTCAGCGCTGCAACCGCCGTTGTAAATATAACCTGTAAATAGTTGCTCGTCTTACTGACTCGGCCTTCGCGTAGCATTGTCGTGGAGTTGGAACATTCCCCGTCCTCGCCACGGAGCTCCGAAGCAGCCACACCATCGTCTTTTCAGCCATAACCCCATCGCCACCTACACCTGCGGCGCCATTCTAAACGAACGTTACGGTTCCTAGTCTCCGTGATCCTGGGACATTCTCAACCCAAAATTGCGTTGATGTCGGCGACTGCCTCAGCATGTATGAGCGTGTTAGCCAAAGCCACCATTGGGACCCTACAATCATGCTTACCAATGTGATCGTCTATCTGGACGGGACACCGCGTGACTGGTTTCGCACCCATAAGATCGAGCTCTATAGATAGGACATTTTCAAAGAGCGGCTTCGTGACCTATTTAGCAACCTGTCAGATCGCCAACAGGCTGCGAGAAGAGAGCTTGCCCACCGTGTACAGTCGTCGACCGAATTGTCTGTTTCCTACATGCAGGAAGTGCTCGCGCTTTTCCGGAAAGTCGACAAGCACATGACCGAGGCTGCCAAGGTGGGTCATATCCTAAAAGGCATCGCAGACGACGCCTTCAATTCGCTCCTCTATAACGGCGTCTCTACAGTCGATGCCATCGTCAAAGAATGCCGCCGCTTCGAGGTAGCCAAAATACGCCGCGTCGATCCCACAGTCTTCCCGGCTGCCAAACACCCCTGCCACGTCCTTTTGCTCCGCTCTTACTGCCACACGACCATCTCAAGAGAACCCCACACGTATCGTTCACCGTGAGATTGAAGCGGTGTGTCCGGCCCCCCTTCATTCACGACCCCTTGATGGTACATTTGACCAAGCGGCCCCCACTATTTCCGTTATTAAGCAGTTGTGCGGCAAGAAATTGCAAACCTTGGCATCCCTACCACCTGCTCTGTCCCCCGACCATATTCGGCACCCATTCCTAGGTCCACAACCTGTAACGACCAGTATTTCGATCCCAGACCACAAAATCCTGCTAAATGGCGAACCTCAGACGACATACCGATCTGCTTCCGCTGCCACCACGTTAGTCATGTAGCCCCCCACTTCCGTACCACCTGGATGCCGCCGTACTGGAGCTCTGTCCCTGCTTCATAAGCCGACGCTCACCATTATTCACTTCGCCGTCTGTACCCTACTTCCGATGCCCCTTACAGCCGCTCCTCCGTGCGATCGCCGTCGCCTCAGCGCCACCGCTCCTCGTCACCCCAACCTCGCCACTTATCCTCGCCAAACCCGCGGACGGAAAACTAGACCATTCAGCTCGTGGAGGCAGTACTGCATCACGTTCGTCCTGTCCAAATACTCCGTTGACGCTCCTCATCGACACGAACCTAATTGAAGTAGACGTCGATGGTGTTCCGCTGACGGCATTATTTGATACCGGAGCCCAAGTGTCCGTATTAAGCGCCAACCTATGTCGTCACCTCAAAAAAGTTCTTACGCCTCCATCACTCTAGCCGTACGCGTCCCCAATGGCGCCATTGTTGCCGTCAGGGGTAAGTGCACACTGCTCGCATAGGATTAGCTGGCCGCCAAGTTCCAGTCATGTTCACGGTGCTGACCAGCTGCCCTCATGACCTAATCTTCGGGCTCGACTTTCTGACGAGACATTCTGCCCTTATCGACTGTTCCACAGGTACGCAGTGCCTCGAGCTTCCTCTTCTTTAAGACGTTTGCCCCGAATTACCCAACACCCTCTACACTACAGCGTTTGTTCGCTTACCTCCAAAAGCCCTAACCTTCGTCAAATTGGCCTCAACGGCAACCGTGCTTGATGGCGACTATGTCATCGCACCTATTCGTGATGTCCTCCTGGCGCGCGACATCTCTGGGCAGCACTCCGTCGTAACCCTTGCCGCTAATCAGATGTGTCTCCCCGTTTTCCATTTTTGCTTAACAAAGCAATTGTTACCTGAAGGCATAGCGGTGGCCGCGCTCCTGTCAGTGACAGATGATCCCGTCACTGCTTTTGCGGCCGACGCGTCTCCAGGTCCTCCTGATTATCCGGAGGATGCATTGAACCTCGACGACACACTACGTCCCATGGCCGCTCCGGATCTCGCACCTGACCAAGCAGGAGCCCTATATCGCCTTTTGCTTTCCTACCACGACATATTTGACACTCACAATCGACCACTTGGTCAGACGTCCCTTGTTAAGTATGGAATAAAGACTGGTGGTGCTGGTCCCATTCACCGCCGACCGTAACGCGTGTCCACGGCAGAGCGGCAAGTTATTCGGCAGGAAGGAAACAAGATGCTCGCCGGAGGCATTGTTTCGCCCTCGTCAACTCCTTGGACATCGCCCGTCGTGCTCGTCAAAAAGAAAGTTGGCACGTGGTGTTTCTGCGTTGATTTCCGCCACCTAATCCGAATCACTGAAAAGGACCTTTAGCATTTACCACGAATCGACGACGCTCTTGATTGACTTCACAGTGCCAAACACTTTTCGACCATCGACCTTCGATCTGGTTATTCGCAGATTTTCGTCGATGAGCAAGACCAAGAAAAGACCGCTTTCGTCACTTCATATGGCCTCTACCAATTCAATGTTATGACGTTGGGTTTATGCAATGCTCCCACCACGTTCGAACGAATGATGGACTCTCTGCTTAAAGGTTTCAAATAGTCAACTTGGCTTTGTAACCTCGACGACGTCCTTGTGTCTTCTCTCCAACATTTGAGACGCACCTTGAGCGCATCGCACCGATCCTTGACGTCTTCCTCCAGGCTGGGCTACAATTAAACTCATCGAGGTGCCACTTCGGGTGCCTAAAGATTACAGTGCTAGGCCATCTCGTCGACGCTTCCGGAGTATAACCCGACCCGGCGAAGGTTCGAGCAGTAACGGCTTTTCCTGTACATCAGTCTGTCAAAGACGTCCGGAGTTTTGTGGGGCTCTGTTCGTATTTCCCACAGTTCGTGAAAGATTTCGCAGCAATCGCTCTATCACTCGCTGGACTTCTGAACAAAGACGTGCCTCTTACGTGGGGTTCCCGTCAGGCTGCCGCATTTTAATGCCTTATCACGATTCTCACCAATCCACCGGTCTTGGCCCACTTTGCCCCTTCCGCACCTACAGTGGTCCGAACCGATGCCAGTGGTTATGGGATCGGCGCCGCCTTATCGCAACGCCAACACGGACACGACCGCGTTATAGCCTACGCTAGCCGGCTGCTGACTACTGCAGAGCGCATCTATTCGATTACCGAGCGCGAATGTCTTGCTCTCGTCTGGGCTGTTTCAATGTGCCGCCCATATTTATATGGCAAGCCCTTCTCAATAATCACAGACCATCATGGCATCCTGCAGTCCTGTGCCACGAGGCACAAGCTATCCCCGTCATACCATCCGCAAGCAAATGGCCTCACGGAGCATCCCAATCGCACTCTCACAGACATGCTCACGAATTATGTCTCTTCAGACCACACTGACTGGGACCACGCTCTACCGTTTGTCACATTTGCTTACAATTCTTCGCGCCACGACACAGCCGGTTATTCACCATTTCTCTTTCTGTTCAGCCGAGAACCAGCACTGCCCCTCGACACAACGCTCCTTGTTCACGCAACATGGACCAGTGAATATGCACTTGACGCCATCGCCCGCGGTGCCTACGCAAGGGAAATTGTCCGTGACCTCCTTCTGAAATCCCAAGAGAGTCAAAGGCGCTTGTAGAACTGGCAACACCGAGACGTGCAGTTCCCGCCTGGTTCTTTGGTGTTTCTATGGTCTCCGTCGCGTCAGGTCTGCCTGTCCGAAGAACTGCTGTCTCGTTACACAGGCCCATACCGAGTGCTGCGTGCCGTGACTCCAGTCCTCTACTAGATCACCCCTGACGCCGCATCTGCTTCCCAGTCTAGTGATATCGTGCATGTTACACGACTGAAGCAGTATCACCCTCCCAGTGATGACATTTAGACGCTCCGTGACGTCATTCTGCCGCCGGGGGATTATGCTACACTTACGTGGTATTTGTTTGAACGAGGCGCGTGGTCGCCATCACTCCAGAAAAGAGGAGGACGAACGAACTTGGTTCGCGCTGTGAACCTAACCGGTCAGCGCTGCAAGCGCTGCAACCGCTGTTGTAAATATAACCTGCAAATAGTTGCTCGTCTTACTGACTCCTGTTGTTTATTTGTCTTGCGGTTGTTTATTTTCTGCTTAATCAAGACAAAAAATTGGATTGCATTTGGGACCTCCACCCAAAAATATGATTTCATTGCGACTGCATTTACCTATGCATCTGAATGTTTATCAAATAGGAAATGGCAACATATGCATATTATATTAGGGGTTTAGGGATCACAAGGAGTAATGCAGGGCAGTCGGGGTGAACGTTGTGGAGGTAGAGTACGCCATCTTGAAGTGCGAATAAGGAAAGGGAACTGTCGGCAAGTGATGATTTCAGGCTCGCCCAAGGCAGTCCTGCCTTCGGCGAGCATAAGCGATCCGCGTATGCGTGAAAGACGCAAATCACATGCTTAACCTGCCGCGGAGTGCTCGTGCGGGAACATTCCATCATGCCTATAAATATACGAATAAGGGATCCGTGATTTATCACGTGATCTGCGCGATGTGCGGGCGAGCGAGAACAACGCTCTGCGTCTTCTCACTGCCCTGCGCGGAATGCGAATCTTTTCTTGGGGAGGCTGTAGGAGACCGTGGTGTTTTGAAGACTACGCTCGGCCATTTTTGGTGTCCATATTCCGGCAGGCTGCCACAAGCGACGTTCGTTCGTTTCAGCACAAAGCTTTTGGCCTAATTGTTAGAGTTCGCGTGCATCGCCATGTTCACCTCCATGGCATACAACGCGGGTCGTGTGTGCATACATTGTGCACGGTGCCGAGTTTACAAGGAGAATCCACCACGGGCCCGCGGCTCCAAAGCAGCATTTCCATATGGACAATGGATATGTCGCGGTCCCTCGCCTGCTCTTCATGGACGATTGCAATATAGGTGTGAGAACAATAATTGTTGTTCGCTTTATTAAATAGCGGCTAACTGCCAATTTTTCATGATTTCATGCATGTGCTTGCATGATGTGGGGAAAAAATTTGCCGTCAAGGTACATTTATTGGAAAGCGAGAACCTTTCATGGGAGCAGTAGCGTTAATCGAAATAGAGGGCAGTCAGCCTCATGCTTTTTAAACAAGTTTTAACACCAGGCTGTTGAATTCCATTAAATTGTTCAGTTTGTTATGCTGAATTACAAAGCTCCCACTATTTCTGTCTTTTTATATATTCGCCAGCTCACCGTGCTGTCTGTGTCCGCTGTCATTTCACCTCGGGCAAGAGTGTTGTGCTGAGAATGGCCACTCTGCACTTTGCACCGTGCTTCTTCTCATGATTTAGAACTCTGTTAGTGGCGCATCAATGTGGTATGCCGTGTAATTACATTACACCGTATGCCGTTCATAGTATACCACTGCCTATAAAGTGACAATTGATAATTTTGTCAGCTATTTCTCGACTGACAGTAACCTGCATCTCCAAGCTCCTGTGCGAGGTTGCAACTCATAATTTTGTATGCTATTTTTCGACTGACCGTAACCTGCGTCTCCCAATCTCTGCATGCAAAGTTGCAACCACATGTGCTACTTAATTTGCAGCCTGAATTTCATTCTGAATTAGGATACCTATGCAGTGTAGCTCCACATGTTTTTTTATTTTGCTCCTTTAAAGAGAAAAAGCATGACCGCTGAATGAACATTAATGTACTCTGTCCGTTGCAGCTATTGATTTCCAGCTGTAAACCCGTCTGTGTGCGCAGTAAAAGCTAACGTGTGATAAGTTCACATAGAATGTCATTCTTGCAAAAACTTCCATCGCCATTGGGTTGAAAATTAAGCATAACTACGTTTTTCTCCCTAATGAAATGATCTCCTAAATGAAATTGCCCTCAATCCCCAGTAGCGGCGGAGCACCTGACAAAGGCGGCGGTCAGATTTTCAACGCAGCAGAGGGTGCTAAGAATATCGGGGTCCGGACAGGCCGCCAATGGAAACTGACCCTTGCAACGTTTAACACCCGAGCCCTCTCGAGCGGGGCAAGCTTAGCAAGACTCTTCGAAGAAGTATCAGACATTGGTTGGGATATTATCGGCCTTAGTGAGATTAGAAGACCTGGTGAGACTTACACATCGCTGAATAACGGCCTTGTCCTCTGCTATAGAGGTCTCCCGGGGAAGAAGCGATACGGGGTAAGATTCCTAATCCATAAAGACATAGCGGGCAATATTGACGAATTCTACAGCATCAACGAGAGGGTAGCAGTAGTGGTACTAGAACTCAATAAAAGGTATAGATTAAAGACAGTACAAACCTACGCCCCAACGTCCAGCCACAACGATGACGAAGTAGATTAGTTTTATGAAGATGTTGAATTAGCGATGAGAAAAGTGCAAACGCGGTATGCAGTAGTAATGGGGGACTTCAATGCAAAAGTGCGGAAAAAGCAGGTGGATGAACAGGCAATTGGCAACTACGGCGTCGATTCTAGAAACCCTAGAGGTAAGATGCTGGTAGAATTCGCAGAAAGGAATAAGCTGAGAATTATGAACAAATTTTTCAGGAAACGTAGCAACAGAAAATTGACCTGGAAAAGCCCTAAAGGTGAAACAAGAAATGAAATTGATTTCATACTTTCTGCCGATCTTAGCATAGTGCAGGATATTCAAGTAATAGGTAGGGTTAAATGTAGTGACCATAGCTTAGTGAGGGCCAGGACCCACCTCAATTTAAACAGAGAAAGACTAAAATTGGTCATGAGAGAACAGGTCAACTTAGAGGCAGTAAGGGTAAAAGCAGACAAATTTAGGCTGGTACTTGCAAACAAACATGCAGCCTTATAACAGAGAGATGATGATAACCTAGAGGTAATGAATGAAACCGTAATGAGGCTGGCTTCAGAGGTAGGAATTGAAGTGGGAGGCAAAGCACCAAGGCAACCAGTAGGGAAGCTCTTCCAAGTAACAAAAGACCTAATAAAGAAACGACAAAGAATCAAGGTGTCCAACTTAAGAGATAACAAAGAATTCGCGATACTGTCAAAACCGATCAACCAGGCGAAAATAAGTGATATTCGAAACTATAACCTGAGAAAGACTGAAGAAGCCGTAAAATATGAACGCAGCCTCAAATCAGTGAGAACGAAACTTGGCATAGGGCCAACCAAGATATATGCACTAAAAGATAAGCAGGGTAATATCATCAGCAAGAAGATATAGTGAAAGCAGCGGAAGAATTCTATACTGACCTTTGCAGTACCCAGACGACTCAGGAGCGCTCTCTTCAAAACAATAATCAACAGTATACAGAAACTCCTCCTATAATTAGAGATGAGGTCAGAAAGGTCTTGCAAGGCATGAAATGGGAAAAAGCGGCAGGAGACGATGGAATCACAGTCGATTGAATCAAAGATGAAGGAGACATAATGGTAGGAAAACTGGCGGCTCTCTATACGAAGTGAGTATCGACTGCAAGGATCCCAGAAAACTGGAAGAATGCAAACATTACACTAATCCACAAAAAGGGCGACGTTAAAGAACTTAAAAATTATAGGCCCATTAGCTTACTCCCAGTAATATATAAAATATTTACCAAAATAATCTCCAATGGAATAAGGACAACACTGGAATTTAGTCAACCAAGGGAGCTGGCTGGCTTCAGGCTTCACAATGGATCACATCCATGTCATTACCGAGGTTATAGAGAAATCCGCAGAGTGTAATAAACCTCTCTAGATGGCTTTCATAGATTACGAAAAGGCATATGATTCAGTAGAGATACCAGCAGTCACAGAGGCATTGCATAATCAAGGAGTACAGACCGCTTAGGTAAATACCTTAGAAAATATCCACACAGATTCAACAGCCACCTTAACTCTACAAAAGAAAAGTAGAAAGATAAATATCAGGAAAGGGGTCAGACTAGGAGACACAATCCTTCCAATGCTATTCATTGCGTGCGTAGAAGTATTCAAGCTATTAAACTGGGAAGGCTTAGGAGCAAAGATCGACGGCGAGTACCTCAACAACCTTCGGTTTGCCAATGACATTCTATTCAGCAACAATGCAGGCAAGTTCCAACAAATGATTCAGGACCTTAACAGGGAGAGTGTAAGAGTGGGACTGAAGATTAATATGCAAACGACAAAGATAATGATAAATAACCTGGCAAGGGAACAAGAGTTCAAGATCGCAAGTCAGCCTCTAGAGCCTGTGGAGGAGTACGTTTACCTAGGTCGGCTAATCACAGGGAACCCGCCCCATGAGAAGGAAATTCACAGAAGAATAAAAATGGGTTGGATCGCGTACGGCAGACATCGGGATCTTCTGAATGGGAGCTTACCGTTATCATTGAAAAGTAAAGTATACAATCAGCGCATTTTACCGGTGCTGACATACGGCACAGAGACTTGGCGGCTGACAAAGAAGCTTGAGAACAAGTTAAGGACGGCGCAAAGAGCGATGGAACGAAGAATGCTAGGAATAACTTTAAGAGACAGAAAGAGAGCACATTGGATCAGAGAGCAAACAGGCATAGACGATATTCTAATAGACATTAAGAGAAAAAAATGGCACTGGGCAGGTAATGTAAGGGGCAGATTAGATAACCGTTGGACCATCAGGGTAACAGAATGGGTACCAAGAGAAGGGAAGCGCATTAGAGGACGGCAGAAGACTAGATGGAGTGACGAAATTAAGAAATTTGCGGGGGCTATTTGGAATCGGTAGGGGCAGGACAGGGGTCATTGGAGATCGCAGGGAGATGCCTTCGTCCTGAAGTGGACATGATTAGGCTGATGATGATGATGACGACGTTTTTCTAGCTCATTTTTGCTTAGATACTAAACGGTTTTGTTGAAAGCGGTGCCAGTTGTGTTCAAATTTTTAAACTTTATTTGTTGAAGAGCATGATGGTATAAAATCATTTGCAGCTGTGTGACTTACCTAAATGCGTTCTGCATAATGTTGCTTTGTTTTTCAAAGTGAATAAAGGTTTGGAAGTAGGATTGATGAATATGAACAGAAATTGAAAAAGCTCCTTTTGATCTCATCAAAATGACTGAAATTTTGTGAGACTTTATACGTCTCTTTAGAAGCGCACTTGCGACCAAGGCTTGCAATGCGTGCTCTCATTACTGCGGTGATTTCACCACCTTTCCCATATCGCCTGCTTCTCAAAACATCAAAACTGCATTTTAAGAGCAGTCAGTAGGAGAAATGTCAGAAGAAGTGCAATAGGTGTTAAAGGAGTGAAAAAGGAAGCCGTCTTCGTTACCACATTTAGTCTAAAGAATAGATGTTTTCTCCTCTAAACTGTTATACTTTGGGTATTAAGACATTGTTGTTCAGTTTTTTTTTTTTCAGATACCGAAGTGACTTTATAAGACCATGCATTGCCTGGGGGAAACAAGGCTCCTTATCTGTGGCTGTAAGCAGGAATACACTGAGATCAGTGATGACGCATCTCGAGAAAAAGCATTACTGATATGACTATGCCTCTATTGTAGGTGATATGTAACATATTCGGTGGCATATGGCCAATTTTCGGGCGACTAACTTCAAGCGAAGAACAAACAAAGAAATATCATGAATGCAAAGAAGATTAAATGATTTGTTTACTGCATTGCGCATTTAAATCAAATTCATATAAACACACGCTTTCTCAGCGATATGAAAACACTTTAACTCTCTAATTTTTGTTTTTTAGCATCAACGTTTCATTCTGTCATATCTTCTGGGAATAAATATCCTGAATAAAATAGTTACTCCCGGAAAAAATATGTATGTAATACTTTTCTCCCTGTGTAAAACATTCGATTTCTTAGAGAAAGACGCCAGTAAAAAAAAAATTGTTCAGGTATTTTGGCCAACAGGCGGAGAAAGAGTGCAAAGCATGGTGATATTATTCCAGAAAATTCTGTTCTGAAGTTTCTATCCCACACAAGACTTGCTATTTTCGACCTCGCGGCGCCGCAGATCACGATTGAGAGGGCGTTTGTCCTTTTGTGCAAGAAGATATCGAGGGGCTTGTTTAAGTTTTACATTCCTTGGGGTTGTTTAAATGTGCCAAAGGTTTGCAAAGCCCATTCTCAGTGCATTAGTTTCAGTGTCACCGGCGGGAGCTCTTGCGCAATCTCTCTGCAGCTTACTCAGCTTCTACTTCGCCGGCATGCTGTCACTGTCATAGCGCCTTGGTTCGTTACAGTCTGCGCCGCCGATGCAGAAGTTAAAAAAGAGGACTGCGAAGGGAATGATGAGAAAAGCTCGCTTCACAGAAGCGACCCAAGTGCCCAAGCCTACAAGAGCCGGTGCTTCTTCGTTGCTTCCAGCGAATACGTAGAAGAGGCGAAGGGGGATGGGGCATGCTGCTCACTCAATCCCCTTGCCCCCTCGGGAACCCTCTCTATGCTTGGAGATTCGTCACGCCATAATAAGCGTGGGAACATGGGTCCTTATCACGTCTGCTAAGCGTGAGGAGGGGTTGTTGATAACACATAGCAAGCGTGATCGGTAAGCGTGGAGAAACATCACGCTTGGATTAAGCATGTAAAAAAACTTAAAACGCACCCTTGGATAAGCGTGGATTTTTTCAGTGTATTCGAGACCACATAAGCTTGGCGCAGCATATGCTGGGTGTAGAAGAGGTCACGTGCAAATAAAGCGCAAGAAGTGACAGCACCAACAGGGTCATGTTGTGAAGAAGTTAATGCGAACGTAACAAATGGTAATTCGGTGTCCCAGTGCTGATGATCATCAGGCACGGGCATAGAAAGCCTGTTTGTGATCGTACGGTTCAGAAGTTCCGAAAGTGGTCGCCATAGCGTCGTGGTCGTGCCTTAGTCGTCATTCCATACTTGTCACTGGTCGTTGTCACGCCGTAGTCGTCATGCAATCATCGTGAACTCATTGCCGTGGAGCTGTAGTCATCACGCTGTTGTCATTATAACATCAACATCATTTCAAAATAATGTCATTGTCGCCAGGTCAACCTTGTGAAATCACATCTTTCGCTCCGCTAATTTGATTCCTTCTTCATTGTTTCACCGTCGTCACTGGGTCATGATCATGGTCCACCTTGGCAAGGGAGTGCCGTATGAAAGTGGAACGATAATGGAGACGCCGTACGGCACATGCAGCCGATGTAATGGAAGGCTCAGAACGACCACTATTGATTTTCAATCAGCATTACTTCTCCAATGCGGTGTGTCGCTAAATTGCTTGCATGATAAATACATTACCGTCGATAGGCATCGTGAAATGGGTCCTGTCGTCATTTGTTTATTCATTTTTCGACTACCAGGAACACTAATGGATACATGGACAGCTTTGCTTCTATCGTACGCTAGTTCTTACTTCTGTGAACTTCTAATCTTTCCCGGCAATTCGTACTAACGTGTCGAAATGTCTCTGAGCTGGTCGGCTAAATTGCCATATATGCCGGCGTGCTTGAGAATACACCATAACAACGACCTGTCTAAGTTGCCCTCAGTTCTCTCGGCTTCTAAAAACCCTTGCCGTATTGGTTTCCTTGTGGGCCAATAAAGTCTCTTTGGATTGAGTTATGCAAAAGTATTGTGCCTAGCCATCCCCTTCAATTGAATTCGTTGTATATTTCTGTAATTCATTTTTTCTGCTGGCATTTTGACTGTTTTGATGATAATGTTACGTTTAAATAAATGGCTAGTCAAATCTACTTGGAAGGAATACAAGCTACCATTGTCGTGCTAGCTAAAGAGAAATATAGTACAAAACATTTGGCTAGGATTCCGGAATTTTTAAGGCGAAAGCCTTTCTAGGCTCATAGTGAAGTTTCTGTCAGCAGACCTGACCGCCGGAGTGCCTGCCGAAGCTTCATCAAGCCATATGAAGACAGATTAAAGAATCAAAAATGATTGGTAGTGACATTTAGTGAATCATACCATTATAATAGAGATTGGTAGAGGTTAATAACGACTAGGAATGACTAATAATCACTACTAATGACTTGTGATGACTACTGAAGACTCTGAAACGACCAATATATGTAACGACGGCTTGTAATGAACACAGTTGATTAGAAATGACTAGAAATGCCTTGTAATTAGTTGTAATGACTAAAATGACTATTAATGACTACCTAATGACCTATATGTCTAACGACGGCTTGTAATGTCCTCAATCGATTGCAAATGACTAAAAATGCTTACTAGTCAGCAGTAATGACTAATAATGACTGAAATGACTTGTAATGACTAGTAATGACTATGAAATGACCAATATGTCTAACGACAACTTGCAACAACTACAACTGAAGAGAAATGACTAAAGACGCTTACTAATGACCAGTAATGACTAATAATGACCGAAATTACTTGTAATGGCTACTAATGACTACGAAATGACCAATACGTCTAACTACGAATTGTAACAACTACAATTGATTATAAATGACTAAAAATATTTAGTAATGACCAGTATTGACTAATTGTGACTGAAATAACTTGTAATGAGCACTGATGACTATGATGTGACCAACATGTCTAGCGACGGCTTGTAATGACGACAATTGATTACAAATGACTTAAAATACTTAGTAGTGAGCAGTAATGACTAAAAGAAAGAACAGAAAAAAGAGAGGCAAAGAGGAAGAGGCGAATGATAAGAGGAGGCTGTCGCCGTTCACCTTTTAAGAGAAATCTTAAAAAACCCTGCAATTTTTTTCGCCTCCATCGACAGAAAACTATCATCTTCAATGGCTGATGCCCCCGTAGGCAAGCAATAAGTGCAATGGCTCATAGCGCCGTAAGGCAGAGGCTACAAACACTCAGCAAGGTGAACTGAACAGTGTTTACATGATTTGGAACTACGCATACAACACACAGAACATCATTTCAAAAACCATCATGATGAATGGCTCATACCCCTGATAAACAATGGATCACACTCCTTAAGCAAGCAGAAAATGCAATGGCTCATGCAACTGTAATGCAGAGGCTACAAACACTTAGAAAAGTGAAGCGAACAGTGCGTCCCTTCTTTGGAATCACGGATACGACATACAGAACACCACCCGTTTCAATAAAGACCAAGCCGAAACAAGCATTCGAATCACATAATCGTTGATAAGGTGCTTGTGATTGCAATGCCAAGCAGGTTGCGCTCCCGGCATAAGTTTCGCGCTAAAGATTACTGTTGCGCAAGCTGCCGCGGCTACGCCATCTTGTCACGTAGGGTGTGGCGTCCCTAGCCTTTTGCGTATAATATAACCTGCCTAAGGACTGTTGTCAACGTTGTTGTAGTACCGCTAATGACGGCGACCTCCTAGCAAAAGATGTATCACTCCCATTTTTACTATCACTCTAAAAGAGCACAAAGCATTACATACCCCCATCAGCAGATACAGTGGTGGTCTTCAACAGCTTCGCTGGACATGCCGTGTCGCAGGGCCAGAGTGGCGAGTTTTTTTTTTTTTTTACTGGATGAGCCGAATGCCGAATTTAGTTAGTGTTTCGATATGCGATGTACTTCTTGTATTTTTTAAATGCATATGTACAAGCCTCTCGTAAAGCAATAGCATTTATTAACAATAACATGCACACTTGATAATAATGCATATTCTGCGAGGGGCGGCTCTCGATTCTTGGAGGTGAAAAATTTCTCGAAATTTTAGGCGCGAAGAAAAATGATAATGCAAGAAAAGAGGGGTGAGGCGTGCAGACAGGACACAAGAGTAGAGAAGTAGACAACACGAACGCCACTTATCTACTCTTCTGACCTGTCTACACGCCTCACCTCTTTTTTGCATTATGAATCCTTACCAACTAGCTCAGCTTTCTGTCGTTGTAAAAAAAATCTATTATCTGCCTGTTTTTCTTCAGAAAATATTCAGAAAATGTCAACTCAGGTAAAAGGAGCTTTTATTAATTATTCAAACACAAATTATTTGCTGTAAATTCACGCGAGAAAACGAAACGTTCCTAATTTTATAAATGTGAAAACGGTCGCTCAGTGTATGAGTCACTCTCGCTGGACACACTCGCATTACAACTGGTCCATGCTGCTTGCACATAAAAATTTTATCGCATGAAGGTGAGTCCTCAGACAGGTTTACTTGTGAGTCTGATGTGAAACTTGTGATGAAAATTCCCTAAGAATGACCAGTTTCGTTCACAACTGGTAGATTGCGACGGTACATGCAGCACCCTAGAAGCTGCAGGTGTCAGCGGCTGATAAGTGCGAAAGCCTGCTGCCAGGTTTACTATTCCACATGCTTCACGGTGTCCCAGAACCTAATCCTGGACCAAAACTCAGAAGGCACCCTGTATTATCCTACAAATTATAGCTAGGCTGTGTTTTCGCAACAAAACTAAAAGCATATCATGAAGACAACTGAAAAGTGTGCTGTTTTCTAGCCATCGTCGCTGGGCTTAGAATCGTATGCTGCACAGCAGAGAATGGCAAGTATAACGGTATGCAAAACATTTAATTTTTTTTTCTACTTTCTGTGTCTAAAAAACAAAACACGAGAATAATATATTCCAGGTTTTGCCTGCCCTTACATTTCGCTCCTGAATGTATCGAAGTCTACATCACGACCGTCTGTGTGCGTTTCTGACTTTGTTTACGAACTCATTGTGGTGCAACTTGGATTTGACTTTTATATTGTTATGTTCATGGGCGTATAGGACTGTGCTGTGGATTCCTGACGGTATGAAGTGATTGCTTTTCATTTTGCTATATCTTTTTTTACATTGTTGTTCCCGCTATGAGAAAAGGAGTAGCTGCCGCTATTATAAGGTGACTACGTCTCTTTCTTTTATTTTAATTTCACTAAAAAATATTATTGTTCGTGAAGACAAGGAAATATTTAAATAAGTAGTTTACGTCTGCAGAAAAACCGCCGTGCATCTTCGCATTGCGAATAGATGGACAGTGCATTTCGTGGTAAACAAACCTTTGACGTCGAGAGTGACCTAGAAACATTTACACACCAATGCGCCTATCTAGTGCAAAGCTGTAGTTCCTATGTTGTATATATATAATGTCGTATATAAAGCTTCCACCCTGGCGTTGTGTGCAAGTTTGAGAAAGATCAGAACCGGCTGTTGTTTTGTCAGGAGGAACAGTCAAGAAAGCTCGCTGGCTTATACCACTTAAGACGTCAAAATTACTATATGTGAGCGTGTTCAGACAGTATAGCTGCTTATGTGCTGTTCAATAAATGTGGACTGAGAGATGAGAACTTTAGTTCACGTCAGAATGGAAGGACAAAGCTTGTTAATGAGTGTTTTCATCGTGTTGCTTATTTATTCGGTCATGCCGACAATACATGATATAGTATGTTCATTGCTTGAGCTCTAGCTGATACGTTTTAAGCCTTTGGATCGGTCTGCATTAAAAGCTTCAGTAGAGAGCCTTCTCACTCTTCAGTTATACGAACAAACACAGTATTACACACAAACAAGAAAACAGTTTCCTGATATAGTGCCCGGATAGCATGATACATGCGGAGTGGAAGGGTCGATTCATCGTCACTAAAATAATTGTCGAATGTCTGAAGCGGAAAGACAAACCGAAAAAAAAAATAATTATGCCATAAGGCTCCCCAAACAGCGTAATAGATTTATCCGCATGAACTGAGCATTGTCTACTCGTGCTCTATCTATAAAAAACGTCCTGCTATTCTGTAAAATAAATGGTCCAATCCGCCAACTCCTTGGAAATAATATCTTTTAAACTGTATCAAAAGTTTGCATAAACATCCTGCCTAACTCACCGCGATCTTATGAATGATGATCTTCTTTAAAGGCTAAGTATTTGGAGCAGGGAAGGCAGGAATAGACACGTCCTTTGTTCGGCATAATCATATCTACTGTACCAACGTACTGCATAATAGCTGTGCCTATAACAACCCCAGCTACACGGCTTCCTTGATTTTTGCAGCAGTGTTATAATCGCAGCTTGCTTATTTTCACCATTTACCAGTGAACACTCCCATCAGCTTGGAACCGCACCACTGCGGGAGGTTGACACCTGCTACAGTTACGCCTCGGTGAATACCATGTTATTCCAACATTATTGTGTTGAGTCGGCTCAGTTTTTGTTTATAGGAGCAGACGCATGTATCAACGTGTTGCATGCAGCATCTTCTCGGTGTTTTTTTTTTATTCATTCATATAACTTTATTCGGCGCCCTGCGATTTGGTGGGGTGTACCTGGACCTCACTTAGGTTTCGGCAAAGGGTTGTTGGCCTCTGGCGGCGTCCTTGGTTCACTGGAGAGCGCAGAGTTGATACTGCAAGTCCGAGCTGAGCAACACACACTCAAAGTGCGCGCGGAGGCTGCCGTTGTTTGAGGCTACACCACTGTTATTGTGTATTATACCCATACATTCCCATAGGATATGCTCTAGGGTGGCTATATCGCAATTTCCGCACATGTCAGTCGTGTATAAATCTGGGTGTATTAGGTGCATGATAGCTGGACTCGGATAGGATCTGGTTTATAACTGCCACCATTCGAAATATTTATTTTGCTTAATTTTGGGAGCGGCGGCGCGAATGTGCGCCTCTGTATTCTATGGCGTTCTGTAATTTCGTGAGATCTGGTCAGTCGATATTCCCACTCCCACTCATCAGTAGTCGGTGAGGCGGGGCTAACGGAGGCTCGGTCGGTAAGGTCTCGAGTTATGCGGTGGACCACCTCATTGCTACGCCTGGTAGTGTGTGAGCGGGTGTTCCGGTGAGATAGACAGTTTTGTCGTGGTTATTACATAAATTGAAGAGTCGTAGTGCCTCTGGGGAGACTCGATCGCGGGCGAAGTTTTGTATGGCTGTCTGGAAATCACTGATGATTGTGTCCGCTTGTGTTCGTGCTATGGCTAACGCGATAGCTATTTCCTCTGCGGTTTCTACGTGTGGCGGGTTGAGTGTAGCGCCCATCGAGCATTTTCCCTCCTTATTTATCGCCACTGCTATGTAGGAGCGCTTGTGTCTGTATCCAGCTGCATTTTACCAATGTGATGTCCTCGCGGTCACCGAATTTCTTCTGTATATCGCGTGCACTGCTTTCCCGCCTACCCTGATGGTTGGTGGCCTGCATATTCATAGGTATTGGAGGAACGGTTAGCATGCCTCTGATGTGTCTCGGTACATCTACTTTGACGCCATGCTGGATATGGGACCCTATACCTAGGCAATCCAATATTTCCCTACCTGTTTTAGTTTTGGATAGGCCTTCGTATTGTGATATGCGTTGTGCATCGATTAGCTATTCCAGTGTGTTATGTCGACCTAGCTACATTAGTCTATCGTTGCTGACGGTGATTGAGAATCCGATTTGTTGCTTGTAGATTTTCTGATTAAGCAACATAGTTTGCATCATTCTGACGAGTACCATCGTAGGTACGATGCCACGTTTACTATTCTAGTTATTACGCACGCTTGAACAAGTCTAAGCAGATCGCCGTCTTTCATTCGACTTTGCTTGTTGATTATTCCTTTAAGTAGCCGCATGATTTGGGATTGTCTAATTTCCGTATGGTCTCTCCATTTTAGCAGTTGCTCTCAATTATGGGGTCCAATAGCCTGATCTTGTCAACCTTGCGTATGGGCGTACCATCCGCTGTAGTTAAGTGAATTTCCGGATTGCTTCGTTCGTCGTACTTGCATGGTTTTCGGTAACGTCGCATAGGTATACAAATCAGGAGCTCGGATTTCCCTACAGAACATGCTAATCTGGTTGCTGCTAGGTATCGTCCAACTGCTTCTATTGCACGTTTTAATGTGTTTTCAACATGTCCATCGTTTCCATTGCTGACCAAGAGGGTGGTGTCGTTAGCGCAGATGCTATCATTGAGGCCATCTATTTCCGGTAGACTTGCTGGTAATCCGATCAGAACCAGATTAAGCATCATCGACGATATAATTGAACCTTGGGGCGTATGTGCGCTTACGATCTGTAGTTCTTAGGAGTTAAGGTTTCCTATAATAATGTGTGCTTTTCTGTTAGTTTTCTTGAAAAGAAAGCATGCGGACCCTACGCACTGTGGGAGTCGATTTAATCGAAACTTTCTGGACAATTTGATTTGATTGACGGTAACTGGCACTGATGGTGACGGCGAATGTTTAATTTATTCAGCATTTAGTGGAATACGAGAGTGGTAAATTGATGTTGAACGTAATATTGCGTGCACCCCGCTGTCTATCTGCGTAGTGTACAGAACACACAGCGTGATGCGTTTTTTTTTTTAGACGCGCCTCTGCGCCAATGCCCATAGCGTTCGAGAAGGTCACTATTGTGATTGGCTCTCACGACACATTGCATCATGACAGCAGTGTTAAACATTATTTGAATTATGCGCCCCTATGTGCCCAAACCACAATTAGAATATTATGCACGCCATAGTGGCGGATTCAGGAATAATTTTGACCACCTGGCCATTTCTAACATGCGCCTAACTCTAAGAACGCTAGCGTTCTTAGAGTTAGGCGCATGCGTTTCTTGTATGTCCCACCCAGAAAATGCACCTGTCGTTATCGAGATGGAACCCGCAATATCGAGCAACGTCATATTCGCAATGATACTGCGACGGGCACAGAAGTGTTGATATGACCTGCTACCACTTCCGTAGTGTCCCCTAGACGCTACGGTGTTTTATTGTTCGTATGCAAGTGCACGCCCAGTGTCAGCTGTCCACTAACAAAAAAAGAAAAAAATTCTAGGCGCCACAACATTCACACGGGGGTTGATTACCATCAATTTTTCCACTGTCGTTCTGTCTGCGCAATGCAATGCGAAGTCAGGTAGACACAACCTCTTTAGTGCTATTCACTGCATGCTTACAATTATTGAAGCTATTTTACCGGTAATGCATAGGAGTGAGGATCAACAGTGAATATCTCAGCAACTTTCCGTTAACCGATGACATAGTCCTGTTCAGCTAACATAGGTACGAATTACAATAAATGACTGGGGACATTGAATGAGAAAGTGCATGAGTTAGGGTGAAGAATAATGTGCAGAACACAAAGATAATGTTCAGTATCCTGGTAGAGGGAACAAGAATTGATAATCGCCAGTCAGTCTCTAGAGTCTCTAGAGTCTGTACAGGAGAACGTTTATCGAGGTCAATTACTCATGGATGACGTTAATAATGAAAACAGAAATTTACTTATGAATAAAAATTGGGTGGAATGCATACGGCAGCTATTACTAAATACCGACTGGGAGCTTTAGTTCCCTTCCCTTACCACTTTAGTTGAAACAAAACTTGTACGATCATTCCATTCTACAGGTACTAACATATGGGACAGAAACTTGGAGGTTAATCAAGAAGTTCGAGCACAAGTTAAGGACCGCGCAAAGGTCGATGGAACGACAAATGTTCGCCGTGATATTAAGAGGCAGGAAGAGACTGGTTTGAATCAGAGAGAAACCGGGGTAGCCGATATTCTAGTGGGCATTAGAAGAAAAAATTGAGCTGGGCAGACCGTGTAAATCATAGGGCATATAACAGGTGCACCATTATATTTACAGAATGGGTGCCAAGGGAAGGGAGGCCATACTCTATTGGGCCTCCATGACAGGAACGGAAGTGGGGGGATGAAGTGAGGACATTTGCAGGCGCAAGTTGAAATCTGCTAGGGCAAGGCAGGGGTAATCAAAGATCGCTGAGAGAGGTTCTCATCCTGCATTGTACACAAAGAAAATCAATTATGGGGTTTAACGTGCCAAAACCGCTTTCTGATTATGAGGCACGCTGTAGAGGAGGACTCCGGAAATTTCGACCACCTGGGGATCTTCAACGTGCACCTAAATCTAAGTAAACAGGTGTTTTCACATTTGGCCCCCATTCAAATGCGGCCGCCCAGGCCGGGGTTCGATCCTGCGACCTCGTGCTCAGCAGCCCAACACCATAGCCACTGAGCAACCGCGGTGGGCCAAAAGGAAAATAGGCTGCGGCTGAATCTGATGTTGCGATATACTTATCCATGCCAAATATTCTGTTTATGTTGCAAGGCTTTTCAATCAGTGAAGTTGATCATACCAACACTTATTTTCTTGACTATATCAACCCTCAAAACCGTGAGAATGGAAGCCGAGAAATTATTGTCCATAAACATAACACTCATGGTGCATTCCTTTTACATAAGTGTTCTCCAACGAATCGAGTATTGAAGTGCAAAAAGATATGAGTGCTCAAACATGAAAGCGATGTAATTTTAATGAAGCCACTCTCCGCTGTCAGTGTAGCGGTGCTTGTGCGATTGTATTACGAGCGCTACACGTCGTCATATATCTTTTCTGATTGCCATAAATTTTGGCGCCGACCCATATGGACCAAAGCCGCCCAGTAAGTCAAAGCGTGACGCTAAACCTTGCGTTCATAGACAATAATTTTTCCTTCTGCGACACTTCTATTTTATTTTCATTTGTATCTTTTAACTCCAATTTATGATCTCCTTTGTTCTCAATTTCTTGTTGAGTGAAGGTTAATAATTTCCACTTTTCATCACCTTCTATTTGGTTGTCATGTTTCGTGACTTCTTCCTCAGTTGGATACCACACTTGTATAGTACAGATATTTGCGCAATTCCCCCGCTCATTTCATATCATGGGGTTTCTATCGTCGTCTATGTGGTAGAAGTAAGAGCCACGATCGCTTCGATAACTAACG
Organism: Dermacentor andersoni; assembly: GCF_023375885.2. NCBI lineage: Eukaryota > Metazoa > Arthropoda > Arachnida > Ixodida > Ixodidae > Dermacentor > Dermacentor andersoni. The sequence continues at coordinate 138,991,110 of NC_092817.1, read as the reverse complement.
ACGCATTTCTTCGGCCTAGAGACCCGAATGCTGAAGATATAGGTGTATTTAGTAATGACGTGTGTTTTATTTATAAATGGGTGAAGTTGCGCATATAGTTAGCACCGAGAGAAGTGATGCCAAAGTAAGCGTACCAACTAGAGCGCATTGCATCAATGTCTATGTAAAGTTCTCAGCATATGTTGGGCCATCCCACTGGGGTGTTCCAAACAAGCTGATTACAGCTGCCTAAAAAAGAGTGATTTCTCTTCCGTTGCGACTTCTTGAAAAGGGCACTTCCCGGTAAATATAACAATGCTATAGAGTGCGACCGAAAAACACTTGCCCCAAAAAAGGCCATCACTATAGCACGAAGGTGCCGTTGATATTGAGTGACAGAATAATACCTTACTGTCAGCGGCATGTTCTAGCCAGGCGATTCGCAAAAGCTCGAAAAAGAGCGAAATTGACTGTTCTTTCCTTGAAGCAAACGCTAGGAAAGTATGACGGCTGGTGGAACTTACAACAGCATCAAAGAATTACAACATCAAAAACATAAACTGGATCAATCTTTGTCGATGTCGGGGAGGGAAGGATCGAAGTATTGCGTACGAAAACCGTGTACATAACAGTTCGCTTGATGCTGGCGCTGATTTCAAATGGTGAACTGTTTATAATTATGCGGACTATATGACCAATAATATAAAGAGAAAAGAAAATGCTTGAGAACAACGATGAAACGTATAAATAATGTTAAATACTTGCTCGTATTGAAATCTTCACAGAATTTTTACTGACCCTCCTTCCAAAAGGCCTACAAGAATTTGAATTTCCACCAGACATTACCCTGCACCCATCGTTCATCTAGCCACATGGCGCTGCAAGTAGTGCGCCAACAACGAGGCTTAGGGCTGACGCTGGCCGAATTGCAGAAGTGGTGAAGTCATAACCATAACTTTACACTGCGTAGGAAGCCCCCTGCCTCAGCACCTCTCGAGGCACAGTCCTCAAACGAAAACACTACCATGATCGTTGCAGCATCTGGTCGGTTCGCGGGAAGTTTTCAGCAGGAGTGCGGTCTAGTGGCGACGATATTAGTCCAAAGCACCGACATTGCTAGCGCGAATCGAACGGCGTAAGTTTTGCTTAACTTTGATAACTTGAGCGCTCATTGGCGGCACGAGCTTCCTTCCCTATAACTAAATCACCGCAGCTGGTCTTGGTATTGGGCCGCATCACCTTTGACAGCCGGTGCTGTCGTAAAAACCCAAAGAATGCACAAACTGCACTACCTCATCTAAATCATTACCTCCTAATGACCTGAAATATGTGAACTGTTCAAACGCGAGCATGACTTGACATGCGAAAGGAACGGCGGATCTCGACGTCACGAAATTTTCTCCTTCGGTCCCTTAAGTGCTACCACTTTTGACCAATAGCCACCGGCTATTGGTCAAAAGATTTCAGGCTGCAGCCATTTAACCTGCCTGTCACGCGACGTCACAAAACCGCAAAAACTCACCGCGTCAAAGTGACGTGTACGCATTAAAAATGCATTAATATGCGGAAAAAAACTGAATTTTCTTCTGAATAGCCGCAAGCTGCCCCGTTCCGAAAGGAATAAAAGATGGCTGCCGCCGATCGCTCAGGCGCTGGGTACTCGCACCTGCGCGAGAGCACGGTTAATTTGCGTATAATAAAGCTTTTTGCGTGGCCGTGTAACGTTTTCGAGCACTTTCGGCACGTTTACGACCTCATTCTGCCAACTATTTTTTGCTGAGGATCCGTTTTAGCGTCATTCTTAAGCTTCCGTTGCATGCCGCCGCGATTTTCGACCAGCCACTGCCAGCTAAGTAAGGGAAAGCGGAGCAATCGCAGACGCCGACACCAAGTTTTTCATCCGGTTATCGACTTTCAGTGCAATGGCTCGGCCCTATCAAATCCCTCTGCACTTGAGCGTGCCCCTCGCCTCTTTGTCAGCCAATTAGGTAAGACAAGCTGCTCAGTGTAGACAATGCTATTCGTTTTTCGTGCAAACAAAAGTGACCTCCTATGAACGAGGAAAGCGCTTGATTGGTCTGTTCAATTAACCCTTCGGGTGACCTCCCGGTGCTTGCGTTGGTGGTTGCGCCAATTCGACGTGAGGAGATTGGAATAAAAAAAAAAAATTGAATGGTTCTACGCTATAGGGCCCCTGAATGCAGAATTAGAATAGAAAAGTTTGGAATAGTTTTACGTCAATGTGCCTATGATTACCCAATCTTTATTTGAATTTTAAGGAAGTCAGGTATTTCCTATCCCCTACAGAATTTACAAAGCGTCAAAACTGCATGATACATCAGGACACCCATGTATGAGACGTGAATTCATTGGAGTAGTTGAGGAGCCCGATGGTCAGCTGTTCGCCTCAAGATTCAAAGATTTCGCTGTGGCTACCGTTCATGCCGACCACGCCCGCAGAACCGCAGCTTTGAAGGAATCTATCCATCATGGGCGGCTTCTTGTGTAGCGCATTTGAGAGGTACGTGGACCCTTTGAGTTTGCCTCCATAAATAATTTCTTACGCCACATGTTGCATGCACTACCACACTTAAAGAAGGCCGAGCCAGGTCAACCGACATATCGCCTAGAAGCAAGTGCTCCACGCACAACCCCAATAACTGCAGTTGCTGTTGTTGCTTGCACGTCTCACTAATTTCTCTGTGACAGCCACGCATCCACCACATGAGCTCCTCCGGTTGGTGATAGTGGCGGGTGGCCATTTTCTATTACGTTCCGAATAGAGAAGTTTGTGGCTATTACAAGACTTTTAACGAATTTAGCAAGATTACATCGTGCACGTCATTATGATGCGTGCAAACAAAGAAACAATAAAAAAGAAATAAATGACATTCAGTGGAAGCCATGTTTACTGAATTTACTTGATCACGATGGGCGTACACATTCATTAAGAACTCTGCGCATGACGTTATATAAAAAACGTTGTGAATAAAAAGATTGCCTGTTACTACTAGTTGGTGAAAGACGGTAGGCAACTGAGCTGACTTAAATACAGGATATACGATTATACAATTTGTGGAGGTTCTCTGACGCTGTCGTATATTGTGCTAGGAACGTGCTTTATTGTGGCAGTAATTGCTGGGGAGATTTCCACGTCACACTATATACGGGACGCCCATGAATAGTCGTCTGACAAATAATTTCCCTCCTGATGCAAATGCACTACATGTACGCAGAAGCAGCGCATTTAAGCTAAAGCTCGCTATTTAAGTGCCCACAACAGTATGCTGTCATTCCGTAGGCTTTCACGATGACGCGCTGGGCACGTTGCGAGATCTACTGGCAGAGCGACGCCACCACCTCAGGAGAAACTCGATTGTTGTCCCACTACTCGTCGAATACACACCAAATTGTTTCCGATGTCTTCCTGGAGAGGAAGAGTGCTGAAATGGCTCTTCGTGACACCCCGCGCTTTTCCGATGGGATTCTTAGCATGTTTAGGACACTAATGTCGCTGCGCGCAGTTGCCTAATAATTTCGTACATTCTATTTTTGTTGACGAATGTCGCACGCTTTTTTGCAGCCAGGAAAGTTAAAGCCACAGCAGTATCTCGAAGCAAATAACTTACTTAGACATTTGTTAGTACGCTCTACAAATTCGTCACCAAGGATATCTTGTTTAATTTAATACTTTAAATTTTGGTTCATTATGAATGGTATAATAAACTCAGATAATATTAAATGTAATTTTATTTGCTAAGAGGGAAGTGAATATAAAGCTCGCATTCTAACAGCGGACGCTTGGATATTTTTCAATCTAGAAGCGAGATATTAGAAAGACCATGGAATATGTTGACTCTGAATGGACCTATTTTTCGACGCTATCCTGTTGCTAAGCCGCTCAATCTGAGCCAATTGTGTTATAATCTGGGGAGTCAGTGGGCGTGATCCTGTGAGTTTCTGTAATTCTGACCCGTCATGTGAGTCTTGGTAAATCCCATAGCCTACCTGAGGCTGATAGATAGTGAATTCGAGTGATGACAACTGAGTATGATTATGCGTGGTCGCGCTACACGCAACCACGCATAATCGGGTGGTTGCGCAAAATATTCTTCGGGTGTGCCTTACGCAAAAAGAATTAAGTTTGTCAGTGATTCTAAGCGAGATACATTCATGCGTTCGATCTGTGCTGCCTGGTGAGGCTAATGACAATTTCCGTTCTCGCTTGGTTGTCTTAAATAGCATTGCATTCTTGAGCAGATAAAAGACGCTTTTGCCGCAGCAGATGTAACTTTGGTTTCGAATATGCTCCGCGAGGAATTTCCAATGCAATGAATTATAAAGGCATGTAACTATCACAGAAGGACACGCTGTACAAGAAGTCAAAACAGGGATTATAGGGCTCTGAGCCATATCTTTCAAAAATGTTCCTCAATATGCAAACTTGATCACTTATTTATGATGGTGGTGTGCAGCGTCTTATTGCTTAATAATTTCCTGTTTATTGTCTCTTGAAAGGTTGTCCGAGCATACCGGTACAAGTGAACCTAAGACGTATTTCACTGCAAAGTTCGATTTAAAACAAGCCTTTCTTCCACAGGTTAGCACAATTTATTGACAGGCAAAGAAACTCACAAGCATTTTTGTGTATTTTTTATCCTCTTTCCTTTTCTTGGAAGTGCTGAACAAGTAGCTGAGACGACAGCATCACAACAGAGAGCTGAAAGCACGATGTATCAGTACGCTGATAAAAATAAGCCAATATTAAGAATGGAATCAGACACTCACATTTTAACAGGAACCGCCAGACACAAAGACAATTAGGCGTAGGTTTGATACGTCTTTTTCGCCATTGGATTGGCAGCCGCTAGTCCACGTCGGACAAGAAACACACGTCTAAGGAAATTATGGACGAGATAAGGATGACCTATACTGCACACCCGAAAATATCAATTCATAGGCTATCACGAGGGCTGAATATCTCACGTTCAACAGTCTATATGGTGATTTCTGAAATACGTCGTTTGCATGCGTACAAAAAGAAAATCGTTCAGACAATGAAACCTGCAGGGCGACTACAATGCGGAAAACTTGTTGTTAAGATGCTGCATCGCACTCAGGGAGACCTTGAATATTTCCGCATTGTGATTTTCAGTGACGAAGCGGCCTCAAAAGCATAAATGAATTTTATTTGTCACAACGTTAACGTTCGGGGTTCCTAAAAAGGCTAATCTGCTTCGGAACACGTCATGGACAGCTAAAATGTAATTGCGTTGTGTCGATTGGGTCGTATCAGAAATGTGGGATTATTTCTTAATCCAAATAACAAAAACTGGTGGCTTTTATCTGAACATGACTGCACAGTTTTCTGTCAACAGCAGCTCCCTCTGCAGTGTAACGCGATATTTAGGCATAATTGCACCCCATCGCATTGAGATGCATTGCTGTGTCGGAACTATGTCCGAACTCCGGATGGGGCCCTTCGTGGTCTTTTGGACTGAGGTTCGCTCAGGGTTAGGTAAGAGCCTCGATCCTCTTCTTGGTCACCAATAACGCCTTTGAATTTCTTCCAATGGGTTTATGTTAAAAAAAAAAATTCATGAGCCATTCGATTCTGTGAATGTGGATTACCAGCGAAGCTGTTTAGAGCACGACACAGAGGAGATCCAGAATACTGAACAAAGGTACGAACATATAAATTGATTTAATCTGTGGTCATCGTGGCGATATAGGTACGTACACACATTCGCATATCGCCTTCGTTATTAAATGTGTCTATCACGTACGACAATGAATGGTTCATACCCCTTTAAGTAATGGCTCATAGACCCGTAAACAAGGCCTCCCCATTACGTCGACAGAAGTGAAATGTTACGCTGGAAAGATGAGCGTCAACGGAATCGGCTATGGAAGCAGCTGACGCTCGGGCCGTTGTTGATGATGATAGTTTTTTGCCAGCTGTGGAAGAAGACGACGACAACCAACGCGCGAGTAGTGGCTCTTGCTTCTCTGCGCGGTTGGTGCCAATAATTTTCTAACAGTACTTTTCAACAACCAATTGCGGGGGATTGGGAGGAACTGCTGTCCAGCGACCACTGCGAAGACCAGCTAGGTCTAGTGCGGCGCGAATGACGGGCAGCAGAGGCCAGCGAAGCACTGCGCCAAGGGCAACCGACCATTGCGATAGAAGACAGACGAATCAGCGGGTGAAGACCTCCGGGCAAGACACGAGGAGGAAGGCTGCCCTGAAGAATCCGCCCCAGCCACAGAAAAACACAATTACTCGAGCTTAGTAAAGTTTCCTCTCACTCACTCACTCTAACAGTACTTTTTTGAAAAAAAAGCATCTGTTCTCACCCTTGTGCTTACGGCTTCCTTGGGTTCAAGGTGCGACAAGGGTATGTCAAGGTCGCGTTACCGGTCTCCATACCCACAGGGGTTTGTGGCATTGGGCTTGGACCCTTTCTGCAACAACACCAGGATGGGCCCACATGATCATTTGTTTTTATCAACATCTCGGGCACATTTTTTCCAGATGCCAGCCATCGACAGCTTCGCCGTAAACATGTTGCAGAGCCCACCTCGCGATCACTGTAGACATTAATGCGAATAGCACTCAAGTAATGTAGCCATTCACTGCATAATGAAGAAGACGCAGCATGGTGCGACACTCTGACTTTATGTACACACCGATTCCGTCTTGATCGCTTTGCTACCGTCCCCTGTGTTGCATAGTCGGAGATGGTGGATCAAAATATACCGCACGCATTTGAGACCTCTCACATCGTTGAGCCCCCTCGTTAAGACGTGGACAACTACTCCACAAGTTTTCGCTGTGGCTAAGCGCTCGTTCCACAACAAATGCCTGTTTCATGAACTGAGTGAAGTCATGTTTTCAACTATAATCAAGCACATGGTCTTATCTTTCACCTTATATTGCAATGCATCTATAGGATAGGTAACCAGACTCATTGAGAGAAATTATTTGAAAATCTTTCAGATTACCCCTAAGCCAATGTGCTCTACTTCCAATAGATCATCATTTCCGATGTACTTCCTCTGTGCTAGCCATATGTCTGACATGTTGCCGCAGCCGGAGCGGCTCTTTTTGACATTCGACAACGGTGAAATGATTAATGGCATCTAAAGTCCTGTAGAATGAATTTAGGCGCATTGATGGCCTTGATGTTAGTGTAAATGAAATGTTCGACACGTGGAGTAATAATGAGCAAATCAAGAACAAGGTAAAAGCGGGAGTCAACGTTTCGAGAAGTGGACTTGGTTTTTCTTTTCAAAACCTTATAAAAGGCAAGTCAACTTGTCGAAACTTTGGCTTCTGCGTTTACCTTGTTCTTCTTTTGCGCATCGTCTTAAATTGCCATCTTCCCCTTTCTCTGCGATGAATAATGGTCACTTTATCAAGTGGTGGGGCTCTACGGACAAGTTTATGACTTGGCCTACTATACAAAATTGCCGACTATGCATCAAAAGTCTTACGCAAATAAATTGGGAACGTTTACTGCCACGATAACTTCGGCACTGCTAACTTCTTCGCGAAAGTAGCGCTCACTAAACCAATAAGCTCATCCAATTTTGCTAAACCAGCCAATCAGCGCAAGCCTTAAAGCGATGTTATCGCCGAGGCGATACTGTCACCGAAAGTGTTCATCGCAGGATGAATGAATGAATGTTTGGTTTTTATTGGCGCAAGGGCCAGTAATGGCCAAAGAGCGCCAAGCCAGTGTTGATGAATTCGCAATGTAGTTATGAGTTCAATGAGCTTGATGTGACGTGGCTGTAAAGGGGCCTTAAAAATAGTCGCTCTAGAGTGCGTAAAATCTATGTATTATAAGATTATGTCGATGATAATGACATGTTCAATGAGAAATAAAGTCCATCGTGAGAGAATGATGCATTATAAGAGATCTGTGAGATGGTAAAATTACCTGGAGCACTACTGCCTCGCCAGAGCCCTTGAAACACAAGGGCCTGGAGGCATGTGCTATACAGCATGACTTTCACAGCGGCATCCTCTCAAGAGAGGAAGCGCTACGAATGTATGGGACTAATAACATGTAGGACAACATCTCTGAGGAAACCTAGGACAGTGTTTGTATTAAAAAGCGGTTCTGGACCGAGAAACATTACAGGATGAAGAGGAATGTGTTGACGGTATGCTAAGGAAAAATGTCTCCTCTCAGATTCGGCTTTCCGACACTCCAGGAGAACGTGGAGCACGGTGAGCTTCTCCCCGCATCTGCCACATGTTGGAGGGTCATTTCCGGTGAGTAAAAAGTTATGGGTGCCAAATGTGTGTCCTATTCTAAGACGACAGAATAGGACATCTGTGCGCCGTGATTTTATTGCAGAAGGCCAGAACCCTAATTGTGGCTTTATTACGTGCAGCTTATTATTTGTTTCCCTGTCCCACAAGCGTTGCCAGTAGTTTCGCAGTTTCCTGCGCAAGAAGGGCCTCAGATCTGTGACAGGGACTGCAGCAGTAGGATGAGCAGAATACGATGCAATTGATGTGGCCATCTGGTCCGCCAGAACGTTACCTTCGATCCCCCTATGACCCGGCACCCAGCATATGATGACATGCTGGTTACATATATATGATTTACATAGGACGGAATATAGTTCATTGATTACTGGATTTTTGTGCTTACAAAATGACATCAAAGCCTTCACAGCGCTTAGGGAGTCCGTATATATAACAGATTTTTTGAGTTTTGTTCTCCTTATATGCTTTACAGCAGACAGTAGTGCGTAGGCCTCAGCCGTAAAGATGCTTGCTTCCGGATGCAGTACATCGGATTCCGAAAAGGATGGGCCGACGGCTGCATAGGACACCCCCTCGCGTGACTTCGATGCGTCTGTGTAGAACTCCGTGCAGGAGTGTTTGTATTGGAGTTCCCGGAAATGCATTTGTATTTCAATCTCTGGAGCGTGTTTTGTAACTTGCATGAAAGATATATCGCATTGTATCATCTGCCACTCCCAGGGAGGTAGCAGCTTAGCTGGAGGCATTAGGCGATGTTTGAGGATTGGGACATTCATTTCAACACTAAGCTCCCTCACACGAAGTGAGAAGGGCTGTATTACAGAGGGACGATTACGGAAAAGTGTATCATATGTCATATCGTTAAGGGTATTCAAACACGGATGTTCAGGATTAGAGTGCACTTTCAGGAAATATGTTTGGCTGATGTATGTTCTCTGGAGATGGAGTGACCACTCATTTGATTCGACATACAAACTTTCAATGGGACTTGTTCTGAAAGCGCCAGTGGCCAGTCTAATTCCTAAATGGTGAACCGGATCTAGCATCTTTAGCGCGCTCGGGGCTGCAGAGTGATAAATCACGGCACCGTAGTCCAATCGTGATCGAATGAGGCTTTTGTGAAGATTCATCAAACATTTTCTGTCGCTGCCCCATGCTGTATGGGATAAAATTTTCAGCAAGTTCATTGTTTTTAAGCATTTCACCTTGAGATATTTTATGTGTGGAATAAATGTTAGTTTAGAGTCAAGTATGACACCTAGGAACTTGTGCTCTTTGTTCACAGGGATTTGCTGGCCATACATTTGGATATCGGGATTTGCAACGAGGCCTCTCTTTCTTGTGAAAAGCACACAAGAACTTTTGTTCGGGTTCACTTTAAATCCGTTTTCGTCTGCCCATTTAGATACTTTGTTCAAGCCCTGTTGTACTTGCCTCTCACACACTGCAAGGTTGCAGGATTTGAAACCTATTTGTATATCATCGACGTAAACAGAATAAAAAATGGCTGGCGGTAATGAAGCACGGAGGGTGTTCATTTTCACGATAAAGAGTGTGCAGCTAAGCACACCTCCTTGAGGTACACCATTTTTTTGTATAAAAGGTCGCGACAATACATTGCCGATTTTCACGCGGAAGGTACGTTTCGACAGATAGCTTTCTATTATGTTTAGCATATTTCCACGGATGCCCATCCCCGACAAGTCTCGTAAGATCCCGTATCGCCACGTCGTGTCGTACGCCTTCTCCATATTGAGGAATATCGATAAGAAGAACTGTTTATGTACAAATGCGTCGCGGATATTTGCTTCAACGCGTACAAGATGATCAGTCGTGGACCGCCCTTCTCTGAAACCACACTGATAGGGATCAAGCATATTGTGCAGTTCAAGGAAATGTATTAGTCTACGATTAATCATTTTTTCGAATAGCTTACAAAGACAACTTGTAAGAGCTATCGGGCGATAACTTGCCGCCAAAGAAGGGTCTTTGTCCAGCTTTAAGACGGGAATAACAATCGCCTCCTTCCATGAGGATGGGAGGTATCCGGCAGCCCAGATAGAGTTGAAAAGTGCCAGGAGTGTCATTTGTGCGTCTTCGTGTAAGTTCTTAATCATGTCATAGATGATTCTATCAGCTCCCGGAGCAGAGCTTCTACATGTGCTCAATGCAGCTTTAAGCTCGGCAATGTTAAAAGGACGGTTATAAGGTTCATCCGGACGGCATTTACGATCAAGTGTCTTAAGTTCAGCTGAGTGTTTATATTTGAGGAATGATTTTGTGTAATGTGTGGAGCTTGATACATGTTCGAAGTGTTCGCCCAGAGCGTTCGCCTGGTCCTCCAAGGTAGTCCCTTGGTCGTCCACTAAGGGCAGAGGGTGGATTTGTTGCCCCTTTATCTTTCTTACACCATTCCAAACATTAGATTCTTGAGTGTAGGATGTGATGCCCGAGAGAAACCTCTCCCAGCTAGCTCTCCTTGCCTGTCTCCGCGTGCGCCTCCCTTGTGACTTTGCCAGATTAAATTGAATAAGGTTTTCTGCAGTCGGGGAGCGACGCAGCAAACCCCACGCTTTGTTTTGTTTCTTTCGTGCCAGTCTGCACTCTTCATTCCACCAGGGTACCCATCTTTTACAAGAGAGACCTTGTGTTTGGGGAATGAACTTTTCAGCTGCGTCGAATATAAAAGAAGTAAAATATGCTACAGCATTGTCTATGTTAAAATCAGTGATAAAATATCGTGATAAGTAAGTTGCTTCCTTAAAATCATTCCATTCGGCGGAGGCTAGTTTCCACCGGGGTGTATGTAGGGGGCATTCATGTTGAGGCATTGAATTTAACATTACAGGAAAGTGGTCACTTCCATATGGATTTTTTATTACATGCCATTGCAAGTCCGGGAAAATTGAAGCCGAGCCAATAGACAGGTCTATTGATGAATATGAATTGTTATGGATATTATAATAAGTTGGCTCCTTCTTGTTGAAGAGGCATGCACCGGAGTTCACAAGAAAATTTTCAATGAAACGGCCGCTCGCATCACATCGCGAGTCTCCCCACATGGTGTGGTGTGCATTAAAATCGCCTGCGAGTATGTAAGGGTCCGGAAGCTGATCGATTAGGTTATAAAAATCACTTTTTTCCAGATGAAAATTGGGGGGTATGTATAAGCAACATACAGTGATCAATTTATTAAAAAGAATTGTCCGAATTGACACTGCCTCAAGGGGCGTCTGAAGGGCGACTTGGTGACAGGCTACGGACTTGTCTACAACTATTGCAACACCGCCAGACGAGGTATTCGCCTCGTTGCGGTCTTTACGGTAGATGGCGTACTGACAAAGAAAGTTTGTGTGGATTTAAGATGTGTCTCCTGAACACACAGCACCTTTCGGTTATGTTTGTGTAAGAGTTCTTTAATATCATCGAGGTTATGGATAAGACCTCTAACGTTCCAGTGTATTATTTGTGTAGCCATATTGTTCGTGTTTTTATGCTGTGTGTCAAGAGGAGTTTAGAGAGAAGACTTACGGAGCCGTTTCAGGCCCCGTGATTATGGTACGGGTTCTGTCTTTTTTGGAGCGGTCGCGAGACTCGCGCTGCTCCCGAGGCGCTGGATGCGCCTTCTGGCTTGGGGTTGTGTCCATCGACTCCTGGGAGCTGCTGGACTTCCGCTCACTAGAGCGGGGTGTTTTCAGGGTAGGCCTTGCCTCGAAAAGCAGAGCCTTGGAGGCCACCAACCCAGAGGTCGATGGGCCCTCCTTTAGACACGGCGCAGCAGCGCTCGCTACTGTCGCCTGGGGGGCTGAGGACACTGCCGTGGCCACACTCTTTGTGGGCCGGGCTGATGCCCCAGTCTGCTGCGGTGCTGCCCCCCTACGCGCCGCACCAGCATACCCTGCGGTATGGAGGAAAGAAATACGCTTTCGCGCTTCTTGAAAGGAAATGTTCTCCTTGATCTTTAATGTGATGATTTCCTTTTCCTTCTTCCAAGAAGGACATGACCGAGAGTATGCAGGGTGGTCACCCTCGCAGTTTGCGCAGCGGTGTGCCTTGGTACAATTATCGGCAGGGTGTTCGTTTGAAGCGCACTTTGCACATGTGGTACGGCCCCGGTAACTCTGAGATCCGTGACCAAATTTCTGGCACTTAAAGCAGCGGCGCGGGTTCGGAATGTAGGGCCTTAGTTTTATTTTCATATAGCCTGTTTCAATGTACTCTGGTAAAGTGCTTGTGCAGAATGTCAAAATTATGTGTTTAGTGGGGATCTCTTTGTCATCCCGCCTGATCTTTATTCTTTGGACATTTGTCACGTGCTGTTCCTTCCAGCCTTCAAGCAGCTCGGCTTCACTCAAATCAAGGAGATCTTGTTCAGATACGACTCCGCGTGTGCTGTTCAAAGAGCGATGCGGATTTATCGAGACGGGGGTACTATTAATTTCAACAAGTCCAGTTATTTTCTCGTACTGTTTCTTGTCACTAACTTCGAGCAACAGATCGCCGCTGGCCATTTTCGTGACCTTGTAGCCGGGACCTAGTTTCTCAGTAAGAGACTTTGCGACAACAAATGGTGATAGGGTTCGAGCTGTTTTATCAGGGTTTCCACAACTTAAGACATGGTACTTTGGATAAATTTCTTTGGTCTGGCCAAAAAGTTTCAGGGAGTCATCGGTGCGCCCTCTCTTGGAAAGAGGGCGATCAGGGAGTCGGGGGAATGATGAAAAAGCCATCAAAATAAATATCATTTCGGTAGCTATGCCAGCCGCCCACCACTGAGCCCAACTAGGGGACGCTACGAAGCCTAAAAGCTACGAAGACGCCAGCTGTACACAGTCACTATAACCCAATATACGATACCCAAGGTTGGATAACTACACCAGGTTAACCCTCGCCACCTGGAAGTCTGGAAGTAACAAGAAGCGAAGAGAAGACAGGAAAGATTGAAAGTGAGAGAGAAAGACGAAGATTGAAGTGAAGGACAGGAAAAGGTGACTGCCGATTTCCTCCAGGTGGGTCAGCCTGGAGGTGCCGTCTATGTGAAGCCGAGGCCGAAGAGGTGTGTTGCCTCCGCCGGGGGGCCTTAAAGGTCCAAACACCCAGCATCGGCTCAACCGCCAGGATCCCCTTTTCCCCAGACACGGCTAAGCCGCGCACGGCTACACGCGGGAGGGTCCAACCCTCGTGTGCTCGGGTACGTGGTGTCGCAACACACCAAACGCCTGCTGACGCAGACGCCCCTGCGGGGTTCATCGCAGGATACGTCCCCTGTATGCACTACCAGACGACTGGTTTATAGACCTCATTTAGAGGTGGTAAATCAAGTGGCTTGGAGCATACCTAAACTTTTATATTAGGAGAGTCTTGGAACTTCGTCTTTTCCGAGGTTCACCGGTCAGGTAGAACAGACAAGAAGGTGACTTACGTCCTTCTGACTTACGGGAACACTTCCACGAGTATACTAGCACGAACCCTTCATGGGTATTAGAGACGTTCGATGCTTGCGATGGACGATCGCAGACGCTACACGAGGCACCCAGCTCGTCATAGATGATATGCTTCTTGAAGTGCTTGCCCCTAGCTATGGAGTGCTGGGATTGGCCGCTTGCGACTCGTCGTCCATTTCTAGCTACGCTTTTCGGTTAACTGGGCTTCACGGTTTGCAGCGACGCTTTGATGCTATGTTTACGCCTGGTGTTCCAAGACATATTAACAGTTTGCAGCGAAGGATTGGCGCTAAGCCTGCCGTGCTTTGTGTAATCCCTGCTCTCTTGCATCACCACGTTGAGTGGTTTAGTTGAGGGGCCTTGATACGACGCAGTTACCTCTCTTGTGGCCTGAAGGCATTTTTAAGATATTGGGGCACTCTAATCATATTTGTATATATTTATGAGCGAGGTCACTGGGAGGGCAAACGTGCAGTAGGTGTGCGTACGTAGATATCGTGTTCAGCCCCTCTGTCTTCAAATGAACTACGACGCGATTGGGTAGGCTTCGCTTTCAGACATGAAACTTTCATATTTTGATGTCACGTAGAAGAGCATGCGTTTTGGCTCTTATTAGTAAATTATTTCCGTGTGGCATGACTCACCTGTCAAGCGTATTAACATCACTCAAGTGTCTAGCGTCAGTCACCAACTCACCAAAATTGCTGTGTTAAAGCGCCTTAAATCACCAGCTTGTGCGATTGAAGCTAGTCAGTGTCCTAGGTCGGATTTATAGGTCGGTGTCTATGCTATATTGGGTATATAAGGTTGTCGTACTGAAGAAACACTGTGTGAAACCAACCATCACCTATGTTTTCCTAAAAAGTCACTCGAGAGTGGATAGGCGGACATACATACGAGAGTACATACAAATTGCATCAGAAGGGTAAATATGCTAACTGTAATAAAGCAAGCTTCACGCTAAATATGGGCGTCATCTGAGTATTTTCAGATAACTGTGGTAACCACAAAGCAAATGACCTCAAACATGCTAGAGTGGGCATGGATTGAGATTGAGTATCAACTGGACAGTCCGAAGGCTACGAAATCGGTCTGCAAACAAGTAAATTCATTTCATAAAAAAGAATAAAAAAGACACCGTTTCACCCAAAAGCCGAAGCATCGATTGCGTTAGCAAATTATTAGACAGCTATACGAAGTAAGGATAGTAGTTTTACCGGCCGTATAAACTTAAAGACACTCGCTTCCTAACTGAATTAACAAGCATAGCGTCAGCGCGCGCAAGCAAACAAGAACACATCCCACTGGATGAGCGCGGACACTCGCAGCAGCAGCGAGTGAAGTGACTCTCGTGTAGTCTATCGCTTCAACCCATGGAGGAAGGAAACTGAGAAGAGGCCTTACCCCCTCCGCGCGCTAGGAGAAAAGTGTGGAGGAAGTGACGTAGTAGGTTTTCCTTTGTTTTGCTGTTTTTGCTGTTTTTTTTTATTTCTTTGCTGTAGTGGCCCCGCCTTTCGGGCCACAATGGCGGCTTTGTTAATGTTCTCTGCGCTCACACGTGTTGCTCCGTAGATTTCGTACTGTGGCAAAGGCGCCGTGCGGGAAGGTTTGCGTTGGTCTCCGTGTTTTGTTGCGCTGCGTTATCTGGACCGTGCTGTAACGGATGTTGCTAGGGCCAGGTGGGGCAGGAGCAACTAAAGTTCGTCAAATGAACGCGCATGCAACACTGTATGCAATGTACCGAGCCACGGCAATGGCAACGGACGAAGGAATATCCGCGGGAAACTTTTGCCCTCTTTGGCGGAATCATGCTAAGGTGCTAACGATTGTTTAGTATTGCTGCGGAGCGCGCGGATCCGAGAAGCACGGTTGCGCGCAGCGCGGCGTGGTTTCGCGAGAAATGTAAACAAGAGAGGAGAGCTGGCCCGATAGGCGGAGCAACGCCATGAGCAACGCCAACTTCCGGCTTCACTTTCGCTTCACAAGGAGTGACGTCAGGGCCTCTCCTGAGTTTTCTTCCTCCGTGCTCCAACCCAAGTGTTAGGAGAACACAGCGCGCACAAAAGTACGATCCGTCTGCAGATCCCTTTCAAGATACGGCAGGCGCGATCACGCGCGGCCGTCCTAAGTACGCACTTGTTGGCGCAGTCGGAGGCGCTGCCACGCTGCGTACCCGCTATCCTCCATATTGGGGGCGAGGAGTTACGGAGTCGCCATCAGTCGGAAGCGCCTCTCTTGCGTAGTATGAGGGATCACGCGGCGCGCTCCTGATAGGTTTCGCTTACGGCGCTCAATAAAAACATCGCGCGGCAGCCCTCCTGGACATTTATGTGGGTACTCTCAAAACGAAGGAAGTTTTTGACTGGCGATATAATAATCTTTGGCAAACTTAAAGCACTGAATCGTTTACAGACGCTATCTCTTTACCGAATACGTACAGCGAACGCCACTACGTGCGGTCACCGCGATGGAGGCTCCCGAACCAGCTTCTTGCGTGAAAGGTAGGCAAATGCTGAAAGTAAACTATGTGAAATATGTTCATATAGTAGGCTGTCTGTATAACCAAATGGGGCATAACAGAATGAAGCTTCAATGCACAGGTCGCAGCGACCGACTGCGCGTCTACATGCATGGCCGCGCACAAAGATTTGCTTTCGCTGTGAGCGCGTTTTCGCACCGTGCCGCGTACTTTAGGCCACAGCATATGAGCATTTGACAGTACACTCGCAACCATTTATGCGTGGACTCTATCAGAACTCTTCAAAAATAATTTCGTTATAGAGATTTCGACGCCTACGGCGATTGTGATGTGCCGTCGCGACGATTCAATCTTTTTTTGTCTTCTAAATTCTTTGACATTTCAATATTATTCCTCAAGTTGCGTCGCACTATGTTTATCGGTCTTCTCAGCGTGCGATTTCCCGCTGCTTCTTTTTCGTAATGCAGTGCATTAATTCTTAACACAAACATGACCATATGCCATGCCTTTTTTTTAATGTGCGTCTTACCGCTCCCTTTACGTTCCAGTGAGCTTGCCAGTTTCTAGCATCAACAAGTTCATAGACCCAACCGTCCTGACATTAGCCGGGCAGCGGGCGCGGGCGAGCGTCTCAGTGCGCGTTTTCTGGTACTCACCGAACATCGCGCAATCCCGGCGCCGCAACAGGAATCTTCCTCGCGTTTGTGCTTGCTGCATATCCGAGTTGTAACCGCTGGCTGTCTGCCAGTTCTAAGTTTCGCCAGCCAAGCTTCACGCAGCTCCTTGCCCTGCGGCTACGTGTGAATAAGGCTGGCACCGGGCTCCGTTGGGTACATCCGGCACTGCGGCACCGAGCAGTATCCTACCATGCTGCACGCCTTCAAAGGCAGCCACTACCTACTATAGTAGTTTCAGATGTTGTCAAGTTGACACCCAAGGCGGTAAAGCCTCACCACTTAATCAGAACCGCGGCGCATGTCGGACTTCAAACTTTCGTTTTCAGCTCGCTTCGACGCTTCCGAAGCAGCCGACGCGGTCGCTGTGTCCACGTGATCCCTCATGTCACGTCATGCCGATGGTGGCGCCAGCTTTTCCAGTGGTGGAGCTCGCCTCCAGCAGAGCGCGCGGGGCTGAGCCCCGTTCGTCAGTGCTCCTTGCGCTCAGTCCCGAAACGCGCAGTTGCTGCCGCAACAAAACGCCCCGCCCTTCCCCCTAAGGCATTTTGCGCATCGGAAGACGGCGCGCTTGCACTTTGCTTTCTTCGTTCGCGCGCGCCAGATTAAGCCACGATCGTCGACTTTCCTTTCACTCTCACATACAGCATACAATGAGCGGTGACGCTATTGTCACCCTCGAATTTTACACCAAACATCACGGCGACAGCGGTGACGTCAAAGACGCACTTGGAGTGTCCATATTGTTGCTCTCGCAATAAAATTTCTTCAGCTTCTCAATCTATAGCACAGACCGCGAATAATTAAGGCTGTTTGTTTCTCTCATGGTATAAATACTAAATCAGCGACATTTATTCGTACGCTATTTCAAACGCTTCAACGGAATGATTTTCTTGCACACATTAAACACGGCACCTTGGTACTTGTATCAGAGATCAGCATTAAAAGACCGTAGACAAAACAACTTGATCTGGGCAAGTTGATTCATTTTGAAGGTACCTTCAAGCAGCGTGAGGAGACGAGGATGAGAATAAAATTCAGTAAGAATTCATTGCTTGGCCTGTTGTGGTTGTTTTCTTGTTTTTTTGTTCTTGTCTTCGAGTCTACGCGCAGCTGCTAATAACAGTGAAAAACTGTAAGTCGAAGAACACAAACAACCAGGAAGGTCACGGTCATACGCGCACCAGCTGGGAAAAGATTTCTGACTTCAAGTCTCCACCTTGTGACCTCTCCTTTATCTTTTTAAGTGACGCAGTGGCACCATAGTATAAAAGAGTCACATTTCATGCTCTCCTGATATGCACTGCGTAACGGCGTACTTTATGCGCCTCCAACAGAGCTTTTCACTAAGTTCCTGAACTCGACATCAACACGAAATGAAAGTACCAAAGATTGCACTTTGGGTATTCATCATTATGGGTACGTTCCGCTTATTTGAAACTTGAGTTTAGACGCTTTCGGCTGACTTGTCAATTTTTTTCTTCACGTATTTCTTTATTTGATATTGCCCACCTGTATTTCTGCTGTTAGGTAAAAGTGGGTAATAAATACAAAATTGTGGTGTAATCCAACAAACGTTGTTAAAATCTTAAGTATTTACATAACAAAGAGCATGTTCAGGCAACACTAAAAAGCCCATCAAAATACGGCATAGTTAAAGCACCCTTTCAAGAATGCACGTTTGGATATAGGTTAGAACAAAACAGCAATTAAAATACATAGGAATGACCAAAGTGACTAACGAATATACATTAGGAATAACGCTAACACGTGTAGAAAAAAAGTCGCTTGCCAGCGCAGAACACGCAGCAATGACGACGGCAGCCGGACGGCAGCACGCACTAGAAGGTTCGTACCTTCTGATGTGGCGCCATAATTTGTACTGAAGAGCAAACACAGGTATCGAGAATTCACGGCGCACATGTGACAACCCTTTACCCGTGGGATGATGAATTATACTGTTGATGACCATCATTTATTTGCATCGCCTTTGAAAAGAGGTGGTGAAAGTCACCAAGCCTGCTTGAGTTCACCAGGTCCCGCTACATGAAACATGCGACTGCTACATGTCGATGCTGTGCGGCGCGCATCTGACATCGCGTGACAAGTCTCACGATACGAAGCAGATGATGATAATGATGATGATGACACATTGCCATCGCCTTTTAAATGTGGTTGTGACAAAGAGTTTACTAGCCTGCTTGATTTAATCATACCATATATGATGTGATACGCCATAGATATATCCCAATTTAGGATTTTTATACACCTCTATATTCTTTTTCTTTGAAATATAGCTGTGCGTGACGTCAAGCCTGTGTGCAGCCAGAGAACGTACGTTGAGAGAGCAGATGGTAAATTGGTGCGGCTGATCGATTAGTGAAAAGCAATTTTTGCATAATTGTCTCAAGGTGATGTTGTTTGAGTCTGTGGAATTCATCCCGCAGCCCTCGATCTCGGTTTGCGATGGCGTTTTGAAACTCGGAGTCTTCTTCATTGTCGTTTATGTAAAGTTCATCAAATATAGTGGCTCGACTCGTGACGGTCTTCGCGGCGAAGCTGCCGGGCCGCATTTTCCGCTGACCGCAGGTGAGGGTGCTCGTGTAGAAGCTGTCGTGCCTGATTCTCGACAGCACGCGCTTGAAGGTCTCGGCAGCAAACCTGCCGGTCCACATTTTCTGCAGTACACACTAGAAAGTCCTGGCGGCGAATTATTTTTGCGCCCTGTTGTCGATAAAGAACTGTCCGCCCAGCGTCGACAGTGATCTGCGAATCGTGCTTCTTTCTGCACAGTAGTCTCTTGAGCCCAACGTTGCCTGGTTGCAGCAACTCGTGTAGCTGTGCGAGTCGCTTATTCAGTAACAGTTCGCGCGCTGCAAAACGGCGTCACAACGCGTCGCGAAGAGGTAAAAAAGGTAGCTAGACTACGCGGAACACATATCACAGTCCTAGATAGGTGTCACAATAGGATGTAAGTGGGAACGTGAGGCTCTAAAACACTCAGTCCACAGCGACAGGTACAAGAACAGCTGTTTAATACCGGGAGCTAGTCACTTAACCTTTTTGTTCGCAATGTTTCTCCTATATAGCGACATTTCTTCTTTTCGTCACTGTCCTCGCCGCACTACAGACGCTGCATTTTCCTGTCTTACAAAGAATGCATCGTCATAGTCTGAAAGTTAAGCGTTTCCATGCAGAAAACTTTAAAAGGTGAATAACTTGGAATTGTGGCTTTGTCATCCCCACCATTTGTAACTATCATGCAAACTGAGCATGTATCGATGCCACGACGCGCGCTTGAGACATCGCGTGAGTTTTTGCACGCTAAGCGACCACTACGACGGACATGGGACAACGGCATGGACCACATTGCCAAACAATTGGCTATTGAAATTAGCCCATAACAGCTTACGCTCTAAAATTAAAGTAGGTAAGCCAAATAAATTATCGTAATGGGCCCCACAATACAACATTTAGGAATCACCAAACAAATAGGTTTCTACAGCGGTCATGTCTGTATATGGCGCAACTGAGCGTGATCACGCGGACCCGATCTTGGAAGATATTAGCAGTGAGTAAAACGTATAAACACATTGGGGGCTCCTGGCTTCATGCGCTCTGTGTTCTCGCCGCTTATTTGGCGGTGGAGTCAGCGGTAGCAAGGAGGGCAATTTTCTCGCTGCACCTACCACTCTTCCTCACGCTATGAAGCGTTCGGTCAGCGGGTGTCCGTGATGATCGAGTTAGATGTCCGTGACTTTCTGGTTCCGAAGTCAGTCACAGACGTTGGCAGTTTTCTGGGGCTGTGGTCTTACTTCCGCAGCTCCGTACAAGCAGGCTGATTCTTGGGCTAGTTGGTAGGGCTTACTCATTATGGCAAACCCCTTAGCGCACTTCAGAAAGACAGGGACGTGACAGAGACACAGGACTGCGCTGTCCTGTGTCTCTGTAACGCCCCTGTCTTCTTGAATTGCGCTAAAGGCTTTGCCATAAGGAGTAATCCGTACAAGATTTTGCCGCTACTGCTCGACCTGTCACTGATCTTTTGAAGAAAGACCTATCCTTGCCATTGGGATCTCCCCAATCTGTCGCCTTCTTTCGTCTCATCACGCATTAAACCTCACTACCCCCTCGCCCACTTCGAACATACTGCCCCAAGAGGATTGCGCAGAGATGGCAGCGGCCATGGTGTCAGCGCTGTCCTAGCCCAGCAACAAATATGGTTGGCAAATATCGTGTTATCGTTTCTGCCACTCGCGTCGTCTCACCACAAGAGTCCAACTATTCTATTAGGGAACGGGAATGCCTTCATTTGGTCTGCGCGGTAACCAAGTTCTGTTCTTACCTTTACGGACGTCCCTTTTCCGTAGTAACGGGCCACCAGACCACCAGGTACTCTGCTATCTTTCCTTCTTCAAGGATCCCACGGGCCGGCTTAATCTTTGGGCTTTGATGCTACAGGGGCTTTCATGCTGTCTGGAGGCCTGCCCCAAGACGCGGAGGGTCGACAGCTCTGACGTAAATGACACTGAGAATGCCTCTTCTGTTTTCTTAGTGTAGCAGCACCTCCGTATAGCCGACATGCAACGTGATTGTGCCTCACACACAGTCCTCATCAATTGTTTTGACGTCGCGCCCGACGATGCTTCCTTAGGCCTCTTCGTCCTCTGGGCTAGCCCTTTGTACAGTCATAATGTTGATCCTGAAGGTGCCGATCTCCTCCTTGCCATCCCAAAGCACTACCATGCTACCATTCCTGCGGATCTTGAAAACGCGCGCACTGCTGGAAATCTCGGCGTGTCTCGAACTTATGACCTAGTAGGCCGCCGCTTCTGGCCTGGTCTTGGTCGTACTGTGAGACGCTACGTCGCAGCTTGTGAACGATATCAGCGGCGCAAGAAGCAATCTTCTGGTACACCTGCAGCCCCATGAAACTCTGGAAGAACCATTCGTTTGTGTCGCCTTGGACCTTCTTGGTGTTTTTCAGGCATATGGGCCGGGTAACCACTGGGTTGCGGTCGCATCTGACTACGCGACCAGATACGCCATTACGCGCGCTCTCCCAACCAGCTGCACTGTGGATGTGGCAGATTTCTTGCTACACGACGTCCTGTTGGTGCATCGAAGTCCGCGTCAAATGCTCATAGCCTGAGAGTGTACCTGTTTTTCCAAGCTAATTGAGGACATCATGCGCCATCGCACTATACAGTGTCAGCTTACCACATCCTGCCTTCCACAAACCAACAGCCTCACCGAGCGGCTGAACCGAACTCTTAAGATATGGTGGCGAAATACGTTTTTCAACAACAGTAATATTATTCAAATAATCAAAAAATGGTATACGACAACGTCTGGATCCTTAGCCATAGGCTAGTTATGGATCCATGCAGTTACACAAAAAAAAGTAAGCGATTCAGACATGAGCACAATCATTGCTTGTTTTGGATCAAACAAAGAAAACAAAAACAGAAAGAAAAGAAAAAAGAAAGAAGGAAATGCAAGCAAACAAAAACCAATAAACTAAGGTGCAGACCACCGCAGGAGGGAAACAACCATGGCCCCCGCCGGCTCGGGCGCGCGCCATTTCCCCTATGCCGACGGCACTGCCATCGGCACCCAGAAGCGAAAAGGCTTGTTGCTGTCCAAACTGCCAAGTGTCACCCACGACAGGAGCCTCACACCACCAGTGAGGCAGCACGTATCCGAGACAAGACCCACGGCCTCCCTCCCACGGCAGCCCGCACACATACATGCTTGCGATAATACATGAAACGGTTACACAGAAAGAATTGGTTGAACATTTTTGACTTTAGCCGTTTGTAGAACAGTAACATGTAATTATTATTTACTCAACGCAGCAAGAATGTACACTGATGTGCTATATATACATTTGATGCACGGTGTGTCGAGTAAGAACAAGGGTACACCGGTATTCACACTTACGTTACTATACATTCTTCCGATCATCGCAATTGGGACCTTTGTCTACCGAAAATTATTTTCTCCTATAATTATTTTCGCATTTCGTATAGCCGTGAAGGCACGCTTCCGGCCGTCACGTTGATAACATGGATAACGACTTCTCCAATTGAATATGCGCCTGAGGTCATCGCTCTCGCTGACAACGGCCGGCAACTTACACGCAGTCGCCCATCAGTGTGGCAAGAGAACGAGAGGCATCGCTACATCCTATGTCACCGTGAACTGCACTTTTTGCTAGATGCCCTAGTGGTCCTTTGGACAGCTTTCCGCCGATAGGCTTTTGCGAAAAACTCCTTGTTTGTTACAAAGGCTCATATCGCCTCGTTCTCCAAGTCACTGATGTCACCTATGGCATTGTTCCATCCAGCCTCGCAACGCCCTCCGGTCTGACCACCAGTGACAGTGTCCACATCGCCAAACTCAAGCCCTACAACTATCTTCTTGGTAGCGGCAACGGGATGGTGCTTTTTCCACCAACAGTTGTGTGCGAAACAACAGGCGCTTGTGAGGCACGGCACAAGGGAAGGCGAAGGCAGTCACCTGTGTTTGGCACGAGCTGGTAATCCTCTTGCTCTCCGGCTGTGCTGCTCTAGTAAATACAGTTTTAAGAACATTCTGTTTTGCCGGTCTTCCTGAACGGAACTATACATATATATATATATATATATATATATATGTATATATATATATATATATATATATATATATATATATATATATATATACCCTGTCACCGGCGTGCAACGATGCGCATATACCTTTTTTTTTCCTTTTGACAATCACAACGCTAACACATTAAAGCAAAACAGTGCTCGTAACAAATCCCGAGAGACTCGGTGAGCTCACTAGGGTGGATTGAGATCTACAGCTGTGAATGTTACCTCTGGCATTTGTACAAATGGTTCTCTGCAATTCGTTTAATAAAGGATTAGTTTCTTTAGGATTCGCTTTAGTGGGAGTCGGCGAATTTGATTCCTGGTTGAACGCTTCTTGGAAGCAGAAAAAATAATATCTACTTG
The DNA here is from genome assembly GCF_023375885.2 of Dermacentor andersoni. Lineage (NCBI taxonomy): Eukaryota > Metazoa > Arthropoda > Arachnida > Ixodida > Ixodidae > Dermacentor > Dermacentor andersoni. The sequence continues at coordinate 138,967,249 of NC_092817.1, read as the reverse complement.
ATTCTAATTTATCTAAGGCTGGCCACAAGATCCTGAAATGTCATAAGGAGTGCCGCTACCGTGGATTCTTCATGCCGGTATTAAATTTGACCGTTGGTAACTAAACAGTTTTTTTCAACAAAGGCCAGCATATATCATGAATACGATATGGTAAAGTATTTTTGCTGAACTTTATACAATTCATATAGATCTGTAAGACGAACGATTGAATTACGGTCTGCTTGAATTATGAGGATGATTTTGGCATTTTTTCTGCCGCTTCGCTACGTTACCTCTAGTTCCAGTACGAGGCAAGCTCCCGTACTTGACAATCCGTTAGTAAATAGTCAGATATTACAAACACAATAACGCGTACTGCACTAGAAAAGAGTTTGGTATTTATTTATTTCCTTATTCCTTTAGGTCTAGATAAAGTCTAGTACGTAAATCCTTATGTAAATTAAGAAAACATGTCTGCAAATGTAGCTACTCTGTTGTTTCGTTAGGAAGAAAAATTGTGAAATAGGCTGTGGCTTCAGTAATGGCAGTAAATTATTGATTGTTTCGCGGTCTGAGTTTTGAACATGAAGACGCCGCTGCCTGAAACTCACGAGATGCTGTGACTAATAACTTGTTATTTCTTGGAACGATTACAGCCAGCATAAAGGAGACAGCAGTAAACGTACGTCGGGGTTTGGTGCAGCGGACAAAGTTATTTGTACCTTAATGCTACAATGCAGTAAATGACAATTTTTCCTTTTACATGAGCATTAATGGAGCTTGCTGGCTTCCACAGAACTGACTTACTATACAATACGAAAACAGAAAGCAATTTACATTACCTCTTAAAATAAAGGGCAAAAGAATCATACCAAATGATGTAAAAGATATCCCAGCTCTTGTTTATAGTCAGCACAAACACGAGGTAGGATTCTAATGTGCGGCTACCAACGTGGTCCTAATATCTGCTATTGTGTTGAAAACTATATGTAACTTCCAAAGGTATAGAGTAGCCGGTATGCGTTATTGCTGGTGCTGTGGGTTTCTAAATGTTTTCACCGATGCTCTCGCAACTATAAGAAGTGCTTGAAAGCATTGGTAGGCGTGTTCCCATTGATTTAGGGGAATAAACTACTTGTCCAATGTTAATTTGTGCGGTCCGGGGCTTATTACATCAGCGGAACGTGTGGACACAGTTCGAACTCTGCGGTTTACAGCCTTTGGAGATAATTCTTGTTTCAGTTTTCCCGCACTTTACATGCAGTATATGGAAAGCATACACGGCTTCTCCGATGCGATGGGATAGCTGAATGCTGCCTCCCTTTTATGATACGTTAAGATGTGAGGTATAAAATCGATGCGGTATTACGAAAGATGAAAGAATGTTGCCTAATTAAAGCTTTTCAAGGGAAGTTCTCATTACCCGTCGTCGCCTGCTTGAGAGGGGTGAAACAGGACACTCGTAACGTTTTAGTAGTGTCAAGTAAGACAAAATAGGGCAAACATTTTATGTATCTAATTGCAGGATGAGTGTGAGAAAAGTTGCACACTGAAAATTTCAAACATGTGGATGTTAACCACGGGGATTCGCAGATTATTACGGAATGCTTTTTTATGTTCATTTAGAAGTGCCTTGCAAAAATCGTAACTGTATTTGTGTGTGTGTGCGTGCGTGTGTGTGTGTGTGTGCGTGTGTGTGTGTGTGTGTATGTGTGCGCGCGCACGCTTGTGTGTCTGTGTGTGTGTGTGTGTGTGTGTGTGTGTGTGCGTGTGTGTGTGCGCGCGTGTGTGTGTGTGTTTCGATGGAGAACTAAATGTCCTATACGCTCTCAATATAAATTATCATGAGGAATGGAGTATGTTTTAGGTGATGAGAGATCATTGTTTGCAAGGCGTGAAGTAAAGATGGCTTGGATAAGCAGTTAGCTACGTAAGTGCTCGGCATCGGTATCCACTTGGCCTATTAACATCTTAGAGCGTTTGCATGGCGTCATGAAATAAGTGAATGTAGCAGAGAGCTCATTAATTCAGAGAACGGGGAAAATTACTCGCAATGTGTGTTGGTTAATTAAGAGCTTTAAAGAAAGTTATTTATGCGGGTGTTTTGAATTGTCTCCATTTTAAGGGAACGGGGCCACGTTTGTGGTTATGCGATAAAAAAGATTTTCACGATTCTGGAATAGTTATGGGTTTTTAAGGTACGTTTTACCTATTTAAGATAAGGAGAGCTGAATCGAGATCATGTTTAGTGGAGCTTTGTGGCTGGGAGGGGAGTGGTGTTTCCAGCAGGTCTAGCATGCTTCAAGCTACCAAGAGTGTGTGCGACACGATGTTTGTGTGACAACATCTGTAAGGCGATGACAGTGATGACAACTGTATGATGGCTACGTCATGACAACGTTTAAGTAGCACTCCAGCGAAGAAACATATTGATTTTCTGCTGCAAACAACGCAACTTTATTCTCGTGCGCTATTTGACTTATGATGCTGTAGGTGGTGGTGGTGATGATGTTGCAGAAGCCGGAGAAAGCTTCACATACATCGCTCGCAATTTTTTGTCTGAGCCACCAATGGCATGAAATCAGGAGTGTGTGACAAAGCATCGATGAGCCCCACATCCCACAGGACGGCAATCAGCGGTCTTTGCACTCTCTTCCTAATTGCCGTGGTCTCTACGGAAAATAAAACGACTTAAAAGGCCCTATGCCTAGGACCCGTCGTTCTTATTATGCAGTAAGCCGTTGATGAGATAGAGCAAAAAACCACGAGCAGATGCCATAGCGGTGGCATTTAGTCGTCTTCTGACAAAAGAAGTTATAAAGCTATTTGCAACGCTCGTTCATTGAAGAATAGTGATGAAAGGTGCAGAGAGAAAAATGAAGTTTTGCGGATCCCACACACTGTGGGAATCGACGTAAGTGAGGGTTTGCATGCTGTTTGCTTTGATTCAAGGCAATTAGCGAAGATACTCACGGTGAATATTTAATTTATTCCGCGTTTAGTACAACGCGGGAGTGGGCACTTGATGGCAATGGTTACCCTGCGTGCATAATTACGGTTTTTCTGCGTAATACATTGAAAATATAGCGAGACGTATTTGCTTGAGCTGTTGTTACCTCTGTTCATAACCTTCGAGAAGCTAATCCTTGTCATAGCCTTACACGGCACATAACATCCTGGATGAAGGGTTAAACTTTAATTAAATATGATGCAACCACTGCAAAGTACACAGAACGGAAAGTGAGAGTGGTTTGCTTGAAGCGTGGTAAAGCCATTGCTCATAACCTCCGCGGAGGTTAGCATTGCCATTTTCTCACAAGACACATCACATCGTGGCAGCAGCGATAAATTTTAATTGAAATATTGGCCTGTACGTGCCAAAACATTGATCGGATTATGAGGCATGCCGTAGTGGAGGGGATACGGAGTATGTTTGACCCCCTGGGGTTCTCTAACGAGCACCTATATCTAACTACCGGAGCGTCCTTGCATTTCGATCCCTTGGAAATGGTGTTGCCTTGGTCGGTATCAAACCCCGCCATTTCGTGCAATGCCAAAGTCGCAAAAGCACCATGGTGGGCACAGAAATGCGGATTTAGCGTGCCAGTGCTTCCGTAGGGCCGCCTAGACGCTATGGTGCAGGGGTTTGGCGTCTGCAAGCGGTGTGTCTGTTGTCTTCCTGAACATGTGCATGAAGTTTTCCGGAATAGCGAAAATGTACGGCAGCGCACCTCGAACATAAATTTGCGCAGTTTGTCCGCAACAGCTGTTACTTCTAGCAGTACTGTTTCCTTGCCTTCTTAAGTCATCTTTTCCATACCACGCCATTCATCACAGGTATGGGAACTGCCAGCGAATAGTAGCAAATCTGTCATTCACTCGGTTCGTGGCTGCGTCGCTTCTAGCAATTCTCGGCATCCTCTCCCGGCCTTCCCTCTCGGTTGTCGCAAAATAGTATAAACGGAAGCGCTGCAGTTTCTGCAGTGCCTTTGCCTGGGGTCGCGGGTAATTACAGCTACTAATGCGATCTTGTACCGACACCCAGAGAGCTCCAGAGGGCATTGTGACAACCTTCAATGGAAAGGTCCCAACGAGTTTCTCGCGTCGACTTTCCTCTGTGTCATGCTTTTACCATGTAAATGCGTGCTAGGAACGAACAGCATGAACAGCACGCTATGAACAGCAGGAGCAGCAGGAGCACCAGCAGCAGCCGAAAGGTCTAAAGAACAGTCAAAGAAAGGTCACAATAAACAAAAGCATGCACGGGCAGGAAGGCGCTGTGGTCAACGAGGCATGCAGGGGGTTTGCTACCCTACACTGTGGGGAAGCAAAGCGATAGTAGAAAGCGTAAAAAACGGAAATGAAGGAAATGGAAATTGCATGCACGCAATAGTATGCATCGGATGACTCCAAATGGTAACTCGAGCTGGTGCACTGCAGGAAATGTAGCAGCACATAAATAGGCTCTTGAGCCAGCAATGAATGTGGCCGTAGTCCGGGTATGTTTTTAGTGAGCAAATGATTTCCGGTCTACAAGGCTTAACAATGTCTATAGGGAAAATCATCATACATCGTCATAAGAAAAGATACACACAGGTGCCCAATGGTTTTCTCGCACCTACAGGAGGCAGTATGGTAAACGCGACTCCCAGGCTTTAGCAGTAGACCTGCGTTGCTTCACTACGGGAAGGTCTAGATGGCATTTGTAACCGTAACTAGGGGACCAACAAACGTAATTAGCCATTTTAGGAAGGTGGACAAATCCAAAAAAACTTGTGTCTTATTGCGGGCGAGCGAACCAAGTCCCCTGGCAGTATCCATTCTCACCAAAGATATTGGAACCGTCTGCATTTCTTGAACCGTTAGGGTAAATCTGTAGGGGGTCCTTGTGTATTTGGTGACAGCGCCAGCTGATTCAGTTGACGGGCCTGTAATTGGACTTCCTTGTAAATATGGCAATATATATGTTAATTTCAGGCGGTTGCAGGCACCTCCGGGGTGATTATTGTGTTGCCGCAAGTGCATGGGCTGATGCTATACTATCCTAGTAAGCGGTGATCACTTGTGAAAACTTGGAATTAGGTCTGTTTGACAGCAGGGAAGTTGGGTGATGGGCGGGTAGTCTAGAGAGACAGCGAATGTGCGTTGTCAGACAGGTGCTTACTACGTCCTCGTAGATCATATAATGATGAAAATTTCACAAAAATGTTAAAATATACTTAGCATATTTATGTGATTAGCATTATCTACTTACCTGAGGCAATCTGCCATCATATCTATCTATCTATCTATCTATCTATCTATCTATCTATCTATCTATCTATCTATCTATCTATCTATCTATCTATCTATCTATCTATCTATCTATCTATCTATCTATCTATCTATCATCTTATGTTGACTGAGTGGCCTACGTTTTCTACCACCTGTGGCAAATGTGCTACAAGATGGGCTCGTGGTCGTGATACCGTCATAGTCTATCTATCGTAGTCATTTAAACTTTGTCATCTATCTCTTGACATGCCACGGTCATCACGCCATCTGCGACGACCCAGTGGGCCAAGTTGTCTAATAACTGCGGTCAGTAGATATGTGCTCGTGGTCGTGATGCCAGAACGGTTGTACTATTGTCGAAGCTTCAACTTAGTCGTCTGGCTCTCGTCACCCCATTCTGGTCAGGCTATCGTCATCATACATGCTTTGTGATGCAGTCGTTGTTACGCCATTGTCGTCATACATTCGTCATCCAATCTCCTCGTATTTTTGTCGTCCACATCATTGTGTCCTCGCATACAGTCATCGTCATGTATTTGTTTTCATATCGTACTTGTTATACCGTCACATTCGTTCCATCGTAGTCATTGTAAATTGGCCATTTGACTTTCATGGAGCCTTTGTCTTCATGTCATTGTCATCAGACCGTAGCAATGCCGTCATCCTCACGGTGTTGCTTTACCATCGTCCTCACTTCACTAACGTTATCCCATTGTCGTCATGCCGTTGTTGCCTTTATTCTTTCGTCAATACAATAACTTCAATCCTTCTTTGTGTTACTATGGTAAATATCTTGTCGCCATTAAATCGTGGTTACGTTGTATGGTTGTGCCATCGTCGTCACATTGCCATGTTCCACAGTCGTAGTAATGCCTCCCATCTGATAATTTTGTGATCATGTCGTCCCGGTCGTTCAATCATATTCACTCCAGCTTCGTCATCCGACTTTTGTCATGTCGTTGTCGTCTCACTATCGTTTTCATACAGGCTTACTGATATACTCATCGTTTCGCTATTTTCGTCATACACTCGTCAACATCGCAATTGTCTTCATTCAGTTTTCATACAATCGTCCTGATTGTATTGTCATCATGCTGCTGTCATCACGATCTTTCCATCATTGTCATTTTAACTTCAACATCCGACTGTCATCATGTAGTCGTGGTCACGCCATCGTCGTCACACAGTCATCTTGATACCATTATCATGGTGTCATAGTCCCGCTGTCGTTTTACCATCGTCATTCCTTCAGTGACACCACCCAGAGTCATAATGCCATCGCCGTAATACTGCATTCTACAATTAAGCAGTGTGATATCTTCTTCTTCATTCTAACCTAATTATGCTCTCCTCATTCAATCGTGACTACGCCGCCCTTGTCATGCCATCGTCGTCATTGAGTCTTCGCCAAACAGTCACTATAATGCATCCGTTAGTATACCCTCGTCTCCATACCGTCTTTCCATTGGGGTGATTCAAGCTTTATCGTCCAGTCCCTCTCATACCATAGTATTCATTCCATCGTCATACACTTGCAGACATTCAATTGTCCTAATGTCGGCTTCGGCACGCTGTTATCTTTATGTCATCTTTATCGTTTAAGAATCTTCATCTCATCATGTCATTGTCATCATGCCACCTTTGTCGTTCAATCGACGTAGTTCCTTTTTTGTCATTTCATACTCGTCAGTATGTAGGCGGGTAATGTTGTCATCATGTGACCTTGCTCATGTGCGACGTTGGCAAGCGAGTGCCATATTCAGATAGGAAGTTACCGGATTACGTCACATATTGTCAAAGAAAAGGAAGCTTCCGAATAGCCAACAACAGAAAGTAAATACACTTCATAACTACCGTCTATTCCTCATTGCTCGAATACTGATCGCATAACCATCAACAGTTTCAGCGAGATGAATTGCGCCATAATTTTTCACCCCTTTTGTCACAGTGGCACATACCGTTCTTAAATAATGGGCCAAGAGTCGAAACCCATGACTGAATAAGTGGTAGCCTGGATATAAGGGACATAAGAAAATAAAAGAAGCCATTCAAAATATCCAGCGCTTTTATTAGAAAACATGTGTGTGTTAGAGACCCACAATCCAACCTTATGCAGGTGTACCACTTTTTTATCGTTAGCTCATGGTAGATGATGCTGCACTGAAAGGCACTCACTAGTAGTATTTCTTCTGTCAAATTTGAGTGCTATATAAGCTGGAGCATCCGGTTGGAGAAAATGGAATGCTGTACCCAAAATATCACAGATCAAAGAAGGAGTGCAATATCATGCGCTATTTCAATAATAATTTTGTGTGCTTAGGAGGGATCTGTGAAGGGTTTACCGTGTCCTGGTTGATTACTGTTTTAGACACATTACAGGCACGCTAACTCGGACCATTTATTCAGGCGAAGGAGACCGCGGAGCCCGGCGCACGGACGCAAAAGTCATGGATCTAGCCAAATAATGCTTCACTTTATAATGCGCATCAAAATATAATCATGTAAACGGCCTCTGCCAGATCTACATAGCCTTTGTGTTCTTGTATCTATTCAACAAGATGTATATAATTCGACAGTTCATTTATGCTTAATTGGGCGTTTCTCCCTATGTGAGAAGTAATATGTGGCCCGCCATGGCTGCTTAGTGGCTATGGCATTGGGCTGCTAGGCGGGAGGTCGCGGAATCGAATCCCAACCACGGCGACCGCAATTCGATGAGGGCGACATGCGAAAGAAAACACCCGTGTACTTTGAGTTAGGTGCACCGTAACTACTGCGTGCTTCATAATAAAATTATAGTGTTAGAAAGAAAAACCCCATGATCTAAAGTACCATGATGGTGAAATCGAATGGGAATAGAACATTTTTGGACAAAGAAGGAAAGAGAAAGCGGCGAAGGAAAGGCAGGGAGGTTAACCACTTTAGCTCAGCCGGTTTGCTTCCCTACACATGGGATCGGGATGGGGTGTGAAAAACTGCCGTGTATACTTATAGTGATCATTTGTACTTCCGGTATTGTCTTGGTGTGACTAGACAGCTTCAGAGTAGCGCTCGGCGTCTTTCGTACGGACGTGTGCGCCAGCAAGAGCGACGGTAGCGAAATCCTGTGCGGCAGAACTTCCTCAGCAAGCGCACAGAGGCTATTACGCAGTGACTTAGATATGCTACCTAAATGCTCGTGTATAGCGTTAAAAGTGACCTAATTGTTACCTTGCAGCAGTTTCTGACTTTTCTTTGCAAGTAACACGGAAGTGATACAGACGTTTTTCTATAGCATTGTAGCTGCACAAAACGCTTCAAGATGCCGCTACCAGGTTTGCTACTTGCTTTCACGGCTCCGATAGCCCAGTAATTAGCAAATTTTAATATATTTATAGGCAATCTCTAACGCAATATCGTATCTTCATCGGAAGCTGAAACGCTCGTAGCATTATTCGTTATAATACACTTTTTCTACGCACTCCTTGTTCGCTTGAACATCGTGGTCTACGGTCGCACTTGCTAGTTAAATTAGTAAATGCTAACGTTTTTTATTTTGCTAAATCTCGACGCGCCATGTGAGATATCGTTGAAATAATATTGAGCTATTACTGATAAGTTTATTTTATTTGCAGCTTTGCTTGACCAAGGCGGCGCATGCTCCTCTTGCAATGGAGTTTGTTATGAGCCGCGCTGTGTTACAACAAGAAAAAATAGCAAGGACAATCCTCGGACGAAGTTGCACTACTTCAAAGACTCAGGAAAATGCGCAGGAGTTTATACTGATGGCTGCATAGGAAACTTCTATAGTTTAGAAGACTGCCAAAAATGCTGCACTTCTTGAAATAAACATTTTATATCTGATAAAGCCTGTATACCGAAGATTTGTTGAACATATAGATAAATGTGGTCCAACAGGTGAAATTACGTGAACAGTGCTTTGTGAAAATTTTCTTGAATCATTTGGCTTTCCAAATCATGCTAATGAAAAACGAATTACATGGTGTTTCTTGGGCTCTACATGGGTAGTGGGCGAGCGGAATCAAGAGAACCATTAATTGCTACGTCATTAACAACTACGTGTGATACAATCGTACACAACTATGATTATGTTATTAAGTGTATTGTAAAATTACGATGGGATTTGTACTACAGCAAATAAATGTTAAAACATAAATAACTTTGGTGGCCTTCAAAGTCGTTGCAAGTTGGCACAGTTTCTACGAAGCGTGAACTCCCACGAGAAATTACAAGATCAATTGAGCCGGTCCGGGAGATTTTGTTGTCTAATACGGCACCTCAAAGCACTGGTTGTCACAGAAAACATAGGCATGAAACTGGCACGTGGTGCACTTGCCGAGTGTTTCAAAGGGCTGGCACCTTTGGAACGCAAGAATTTTGTGTGCTATGTTGGCCTAGGGGATAGAGCAATGCGCTACTGTGCTCTACAGGAGAGGTTACATTCCCCCAACGGTCACATACTTCTATATTAACCCGAGAGCGTGAAGGGCCCCATATCGCAGAAAACCCTCCGCGTCTTCGCCGGCGGCAATGTCCGTATGAGAAAAACCAGTACAAACTGCGCATACCCACCCACGAAGGCCCTCGGCGTGGCACAGAGGCGTTACTGAACTAATTGAACCTGTCAAAGCAAAATGCCTCAGAAAAGTACGGCTTACACACAACATACAGACATGATAGCGTCGTATTGTTACTTGAGTATTGGAGAACACAATTCTCTTACGCGAAAGCTGAAACACACACCTCTTTTCCAGCTGCCTTTGTGGTCTGCTCTAGTAGGTGTGGTGCGCCCCACCCGATTGCTTGCAACACCATCCAGATGACACTCGCCTCCACGCATCCACGACAGCGGTGGTGCCCGCGGTGCCGGGTGGGGGGGGGGGGGGCGGACACACAAACAAAACAGATTTAGAAGTTCGCCTGCGTGCACAGCGTTCGGCGCCAGCATTTTCAGGACAACTTTAAGGTTACAGAAGCTGCAGTTGCTGGGAAACGTGAGAAGCTGTCATAGATGTTAGAATGCTATGGCGTTCCACTCTTAAAGGCGAAACTTTCGAGTGCACCAATGTTTTAGAGTGCACCAATGGAGACAGGAGGCTAACCTACATAACAAATGCTAAATGCTGAGAATCAGCTAATGAATGGTTCGCAATAAACAAAAGCGCTGGTACTCCGCGCTATGGAACGAATGCGGCTGCATGATGACGATTGCATGGCTACGATGAAAAGATGACAATGGCATGGCGACACCGGAATAAAGAAAACCAAATGACGACGATAGAGTGATTACGGTGGCATGGCGGCCACTGCGTGGCAGTAACGACAATGGTATGATGACAATATGACGACGACAATCAAATCACTGGTATAGAATGACGAGAAAGGAGTGACCATGACGGCATGACGGTGACGGTATGGCAACAATGGCATGATGACATTGGTATCAGTACCAAAGTATGACTGAATCGAAAATTTCTTAAATGTTACCGCTGCATGTATCTGCTGTTTATTTTGTCGACGGACCTTGTGTAATCAGACTGCATGCGCGACGGTAATAGAGGTGTACATTCTTTCACATAAGAGAGCACCATCGAATACTCTGGAAGGTGCTATGAGTATTGCATGAATAACTGGCGCTTCTTATCCAAACATCAGATTTCCACTATTGACGGGTGTGCTCACCGCTGTTTTGTGCTGAGAGTTACTTGTTTTGCTGGACGCAAGTTCACCCAATAAGCAGCTATTTTCGTGAAATCGCGGTTTTTCACCGTCACCTCAACGTGGCACTATATAGGGTGCCTCAACTATACAATTAAATTAAATTATGGGGTTTTACTTGCCAAAACCACTTTCTCATTATGAGGCACGCCGTAGTGGAGGACTTCAGAAATTTCGGCCACTTGGGGTTCTTTAATGTGCACCTAAACCTAAGTACACGGGTGTTTTCGCATTTCGCCCCCATCGAAATGCGGCCGCTGTGGCCGGGATTCGATCCCGCGACCTCATGCTCAGCAGCCCAACACCACTGCCACTGAGCAACCACGGCGGGTTCTCAACTATAGTGCACCAAGACTTTAATGAAAAGGAGCAATTGCGTTATTCGAAAAAAAAAAAAAAACTAGTTCATATTGTTTTGAGCACAATGGAGTATCCTCCAGTAATTTTTAGGTGGTGAGATTTCTTCAGCGAATTGACTTACTGAGCTCGAGAAGTGCTTTCCTAATTACCAAATAATCAATGAGGCATTTGTAGGCAGAGGTAAGCAAAATTTAACTGCTGTATTTTCAGTGACATACTAATTGCGTACAGATTTTTCTGACTTATAAATAAACTTCACGAAATATCAAAAATACCACGTGCCTGCGCTCCCACCCGCATCACAAAGTAGCGCCCTCGAACAGGCTCCATCTGATACCCGGAACGAAATAAAGAAAAACAACGTAATCGACCATTAATGTTTTATCTGATACGCCCCGGCAGAAGCAATACGGCGCGTTTGGTGTTAGAAACAAGGTGTGATAGCTGACATCTTAACGTAAATGAAGTGAACGGATGGTTTTCTTTCTTTTATTTTGCCACAATATCTATTATCCAAGAAGCAAATTGACAACTTCAGTGCAAAGGTTTAAAGGTGCATTTTGCTTCGTAGCAGTCGCCGTGTCTCCTGGCATGAGTCGAAAACACACTACTGACTATATTGGAGCGACTCAAATCCACACTTGGTAAAGGGCGCTCGACCCCCAGTAACCGTCGTCGTTCGATGTGTGGTGGGGAATTTAAGGCGATGCTCTAATTGGCTCCACATTCTTCTATAAAACACTGACTGGACAACGTTACGTGGACGCAATTGCTGAAGGAGTGGTGGATGAGTTTCTCAAAGAAGTCTGGCTGTCACGACTTCCACTTTTGTAGTATCAGCAAGATGGGGCGCCAGCACAGAGTAAGAGCGAGCGCCAAAGTGGCTGAATGTTGTCCTTTCATGTACTATGGAGCGGAAGGCATGGGCCTGTAAATTCGCCTGCTAGGTGTCACCTTAACTCTCACCACTCGATTTATTTTTGAAGGTTATGTGAAAGATCGAGTTTACATGAACGAGACGACGACGTCAGATGAATTCAACGTACGGGTAATGAATGTCTGGCGTAGAATGAAAGCGTCTGTCATCAAGAAAGTCACTGACGACGCAATAAAGCGGACTCACAACTGCGTAGCTGCTGCTCGAGACCTATTCGAACACGTCCTCAGCAGCTGGTGTTCATTGGCGCTTACGAATGCACAGATAATAAGCAGACACCTCAATCTGACATTTCTTTATTTTGTTTGTTTGTCTTGTCGTGAATGACAATTCGCTATATTTGGAAGTGGTACATTTACTTTCCTGAACGCATCCAGTATCCCCTTTTCTACACGCGGGTCCTTTCCGGTTTGTTTATTTCTCGTTATAGGGCGAGATAAGTGTACTTTTTCTCGCGACATTATGCGGGCTTTGCCTTTGCGCATCGCTTTGTCAGTGGCAACAAGACATACGGAGGTTGTTTGGAGTGGTAAAGTCGATCGTCCGAACGCGTAGTATAATCTCTCTGCATGCCACCAAACAATTACCAAAATAAAATAACTATTTATTTCTATGACTTTATTTCCTTATGAAAAAGCATTCAAGTAAATGTGGTGCTACTGCTGGCATATTGAACACGGTGTATTCTTTCGCGAACATAAAATACACACGAGCGTATAAATCAGCCCGAATCAGCTTTAAATAAAGAAAGAAACGTCACCTTTCTGTGGAGCACAGCAGTCGTAATTGATCGCGGCTCGTGACATAAAAAACTGCAACAGATCCCGTAAAAAACGGAGAGTCAAATATTCAATAAATTCAGAGACGTTCTGTCCGAATACATTACAGACGCAGCACAATAAATGCATCCTAACAGCCAGGAAAAATTAATTTGAATAGATTTATGGTTCTAAGATGCAACATGGCAACAGTACGACCGACCACAAAAGACTATAGATCAGCCAATGAAAATCGGCATAAGTATTACGCGCATAAAATAACATGCTAAATGAAAATATCAGCGAACGTGTACGTAGGATTGTTTTACTTTAGAGAAGATGGTTAAATTACTAATTAAATAACGCGACAGGCAAGTAGAAATTAAATTATCTGAAGCGCGCGATTCGGTGCCAGGTTGTAATTAAACTAGAAGTTCCGACAGTTCAAAGGCGCTACAACTTCGCATGTCAAAACTAGCAGTATATTTGGGCCATTTAAAGAAGGTAAGGCAGTTATTTGTCAGATTTCATGCACTCGCACTGTTCATAGTGAAAAAAGTTGCGGCGCATGTCGTAATCATCAGAACAAATAGATGATACGCATGATAGACAGATCGGTTTATCATAGAGGAAGGAAAGCAAACTTTGCGTAAGTGGCACTGACAGAGTGCATGCTTGATTTAGCCACTTCCTTTACAGAGGCACAGCTGTTAACACACTCAAGCTGACGTCCTGAGGCCTCGAATATGCGAGTTTTGGCCTAACAAAAAATGTAATCACAATTTTCTGTTCGGTCTGCTATTACAGATTTAAACACGTTTTGCCTCTAGTTCATCACTTCGCCACGACAGGAAAGAAAGAGATCCCATAGAAAACCACGAGCCACTAGCAAGTGCACTTACATATACGTACACCCACTTGTACGCACGCATGCCGTACAACACACTTGTACAAGCAACCTCACGCTACACAGTGAATGCAAGGGTGTCCGCAGCAGCACAGGCAATTCTCACAAATGCAACATCAATTCGTAGCCTTTGCTTCGATGCGCAGCCGTTCCGAAACAATATATGATTAGCGCTTGCTCGTTCTAGATGCTTGTCGTGGCCAATCCTTCGAAGAAAATGCAAGGATGGTAACCTGTACATACACGCAAGACGCACATTCTTCGAGCACATCAGCCATTTCGCTGATTTATCGAAAAATAAGTATATTACACGAAAAAGCAAGAATGAAGCTGCTGCAGCCGCCAGTGCAAACTATATCACGGCCGGGCCGCTGGGCTAGAGGGCCGACGAGAGGTGCCCGGCCGGGTCCATATATGCTTAACGGCGCCGCCGCGGCCAGAAGTGAAGGATGATAAGATTGGAATTTTGTATTTTCGTCCATGCCCGATGGCCCAGGTGGCATCACGACGCCTCGAACTATCACGTGACCAAAAGCCTTGAGAGAGGGCGCTGCTTTAGCTCGTCCTCGCTCTGCCTTTAAGTTTTCTTTCCCAACCTTCCTTTCCAATCTTCTGCCTTTTCACATCTTTACGGCGGGAAGTGGCTCTTCGTTAGCGGCTCCGTTTTCCGCTGAGTCGGCTGTGTAGGTAGGCGCCTTTGTTTAAATATATTGCTACGGAACAATATGTGCGATCACGAAAAGGCGAGCAGTGCGAAGACGACGACGACGATTAGAAGCTAGTGCGGGCTGTTGCGTCTTGGCCAAGCGCAGCGTATATTCTTGTAAATATACTTGTAGATAGCTTTTCGTCTGCGTCTTCCTACGTAACATATCTGGTGGAGGTGGACGTTACCTGTACCTCGTCACGGAGCTTCGCAGTGGACGGTACGTCGAGCCTTCCTTCATGGCTCCCGGCGACGACAACCCGACTCCGCCGGCTCCGACACCTGCTGCCACTTCGACGACCTACATCACTCTCCCCGCTCCCCGTGATCCTGGCGTATTCTCGGGCAAAGATGGGGAGGACGTCGATGACTGGATCAGCCTGTATGAACACGTCAGCCGCAATAACCGGTGGTACCCTACTATTGTGCTCACCAACGTAGTCTTTTACCTCGGTGGCACACTTAGAGTTAGGCACACTTAGGCAACCCCTACGGTCAGCAACTTGCCGCGCAGAAGGCGCTTTCCGGCCGTGTGCAGACGTCAACAGAGCCCTATGTCACGTACATTCAGGACGTCTTGGCTCTGTGCCGCAAAGTTGACACCAACATGACTGAGTCAGACAAGGTTGCCCACATCCTCAAAGGCATTGCCGATGACGCCTTCAACTTGCTCGTTTGCAAAAACGTAGCGACGGTGGATGCTGTTATAAAAGAGTGCCGCCGCCTGGAACTCGCTAAAAGCCGACGCACTGACCAGCAGTTTGCCCGTCTGCCCAACACCCCAGCGACATCTTCCTGTGCCGACACTCGTCGTCCCAACAACACTGCCGATGTTACCAGGGTCGTCCGGCGTGGGATCGAGGCCGCCTATCCGGCTGCCTTCGACTCCAGTCCCACCAACACATCTGCAGTCATGGTCTCACCGATCCAGGCAGTTGTCCGCCAAGAGTTCGAAAACATGGGTCTTGACACCATCTGCTCGGCCCATCGTCCTGATACCCGCCCGGCTGCTTCGATTCCGCCCCGTCCCGCATCTTTATACCCACCACGTTTCCGCAACCCATCTGAATGGCGCACAGCTGACGACAAGCCCATTTGTTTCCACTGTCATCGAATCGGGCACATTTCTCGGCACTGTCACAGTCGCTGCAGTTCCCCGACCCGGTCTACTTATACTGCCTACTCTCGCCCCCCAGGTGGCCCTTCTCGTCCCTATGCCGCATGCTCCGATAACGCCGCCGCTGATTCTCCTGCACCGAACCGCTCCTATTCCCGTTCGCCTTCGCCCCAACGACGACAATCTCGCTCTCCCCTGCCCCGTCGCTCCTAGTCGCCGACTCCCTTCGGACGCCGCTCCCAGCCGGAAAACTAGACGATGCAGCGCCTCGAGGTGACGCTGCATTGCTCCCTACGCCGCCAAATCCTCTACTCACGTTGCCCACTCAGCTGAACCTTCTTGACGTGCAAGTCGACGGTGTTTCTGTGTCTGCACTCATAGACACTGGGGCGCATTTGTCCGTAATGAGCGCTGACCGTCGTAACCGGCTTAAGAAAATTATCACGCCCGCCACGACGCCTGTTGTCCGTGTCGCCGATGGCGGAACAGTCCCCGTAATTGGTATGTGTACCGCCCGCGTCTCTTTCGCCGATCGCTCAACAATCGTGCTATTCACAGTCATCGCCCACCGTCCTCACGACATCATCCTCGGCTTAGACTTACTCTCCGCACATTCTGCTCTCATTGATTGTTCCGCCAGTACTCTCTGCCTTGACCTGCCTGTTCTGGATCCTGCTGAACCACACCCCAGTCGCCTTAGTTTCGTCGACTTCGTTCGCTTTCCACCTTCGGCACTGACCTACGTTGACCTAGTGTCATCCCCACCAGTCCCCGACGGTGACTACGTCGCGGCTCCTATGCAAGACGTCCTCTTTATACATGGGATCACAGTACCTCATACAGTTTTATCTATTACGGCGAATTGCGTCTGCCTGCCAGTGGTCAACTTTGGCTTGACGACACAAGTGCTGCCACGCGGGATGTCTCTCGCACAGCTTTGCTCATTCGAGGATCACTCAGTTGCATCCATTGCAGTAGACGACACTTCATCCGATAGTCTTCTACCATCGCAGTCGGCAAATTGTACCATCGCTGACTTACAGAAAATGATTGCGCCCGACTTGCCGTCCGAGCCCGTTCGTGAACTCTACCGTGTTCTGTTTTCCTACCACGATATTTTTTACTTTACCGATCGTCCTTTGGCCCAAACTACAGCTGTCAAACATTGCATTAATGCCGGCGATGCCCTTCTATTCATCGCCGCCCATATCGAGTGTCACCAGCTGAGCGTCAAGTTATTCACGCAGAAGTTCGCAAAATGCTTGCCAAGAACATTATTGAACATTCATATAGTCCATGGGCGTCAAAAAGAAGGATGGCTCATGGCGCTTTTGCGTGGACTATCTACACCTTAACAGGGTTACCAAAAAGGACGTGTATCCCAGACCTCGGATTGATGACGCCCTTGACTGCCTCCATGGTGCTCGCTATTTCTCCACTGTTGACCTTCGCTCCGGCTACTGGCAGATTGCCGTGGACGATCTCGACCACGAGAAGACTGCCTTTGTAACACCCGACGGTCTTTATCAATTCAAAGTGATTTCGTTCGGTCTATGTAACGCCCCTGCCACTTTTGAACGCATGATGGACTCCCTTCTTCACGGTTTCAAATGGTCCACGTGCCTGTGCTACTTGGACGACGTTATCGTATTCTCCCCAACGTTCGCTACGCACCTCGAGCGCCTCTCAGCATTCCTGGACGTTTTTTGTCGAGCCGGTCTGCAACTCAACGCATCGAAGTGTCATTTCGGCCGTGGCCAGATAACCGTCCTTGGACATCTCGTTGACGCGAACGGAGTGCAACCGGACCCAGGCAAGATCCATGCTGTTGCGCACTTACCTGTTCCGAAGTGTGTCAAGGATGTGCGCAGCTTCATCGGCCTTTGTTCGTACTTCTACCGTTTCGTGAGAAATCTTGCCGCCATAGCAGGACCATTAACCGAGCTTTTGAAAAAAGGCGCTCTTTCTAGTGGGGCGATAACGAGGCCTCTGCATTCACACATCTAATCGACATTCTCGCAACGCCTCCCGTTCTGGCCCATTTCGATCCTTCTGCGCCTGCCGAAGTCCGTAATGATGCCAGCGGTCACGGGATTGGCGCAGTAGTGCCACAATGCCAGCGTGGCCACGACCGTGTTATCGCTTACGCCAGCAGGCTCCTCTCACCCGCGGAGCGCAACTATTCCATCACTGAGCGTGAGTGTCTGGCCCTAGTTTGGGCGGTTGCGAAATTCCGCCCATACTTATATGGCCGACACTTTTCCGTTGTCACAGACCACCACCACGCGCTTTGCTGGTTATGCTCACTGAAAGATCCTACAGGAAGACTTGGTCGCTGGGCCTTACGCCTACAAGAATATTCGTATACTGTCACCTATAAATCTGGCCGACTACACAAGGACGCTGACTGCCTGTCTCGCTACCCGGTCAATGAGCCTGACGACGCCGACAGTAGTAGCGCCAACGGCATTTTCTCTGTGTCTGCCTTCGCTAACATCGCCGATGAGCAGTACCGAGACCTTTCGCTACGAGCACTTATCGAGCGTCTGCGCTTCCCCCCTGATGGCTCTTATCTTCTTCTTGTCGTGCCAAAACAGCTACGACAGACTGTGCTCTTTGAGATGCATGACGCACCCACTGCAGGACATCTTGGGGTAACCCCCACGTACGACCGCGTCCGCCGCCGCTTCGATTGGCCTGGTCTCGCTAGCTCCGTTCGGCGCTATGTTGCTGCCTGTGATCCCTGCCAGCGTCGGAAAACACCTCAGTGCTACCTGCCGGTCATCTCCAGCCTTTCACCGTCCCTGTGGAACCGTTCTTTCGTGTTGGATTAGACCTGCTCGGTCCCTTTCCCACGTCATCCTCTGGGACCAAATGGGTAGCCGTCGCGACTGATTACGCCACCCGATACGCTATCACTCGGGCTCTCCGTACCAGTTGCTCCACTGACGTCGCGGGTTTTCTCTTGCGTGACCTTATCTTGCTTCATGGTCAGATGGTCATGGCCCGCGACAGCTGCTTACTGACCGTGGTCGAAACTTCCTCCCGAAAGTTATCGCTGACATTGTGCGTTCCTGCTCCATTCAACACAAACTGACTACCTCATACCATCCTCAAACCAATGGCCTGACAGAGCGGTTAAACCGTACTCTTATCGATATGCTGTCCAGGTACGTTTCCAAAGACCACCACGACTGGGACATTGCCCTTCCTTCCGTAATATTTGCGTACAATTCTTCCCGGCATGACACCGCCGGATTTTCTCCATTTTATCTACTGTACAGTCGCGAACCTACCTTGCCCCTAGACACGGCACTTCCTCCTGCTGCGATCTCAACAAGCGAGTATGCGCGCGACGCCATCACCCTCGCCGACCATGCACGCCAGCTTTCCCGTGCTCGACTGACGGCCTCACAAACCACTCAGCAGTGTCAGTACAACGCCCGCCATCGTGACGTACAGTTTTCGCCTGGTGCGCTCGTGCTCCTGTGGTCGCCCTCCCGTCACGTGGACTTTCAGAGAAGCTCCTTTCGCGATACACAGGGCCCTACCGCGTGCTGCGCCAGGTGACGCCTGTGACTTACGAAATTGCTCCTGTGGGTTCAACCTCGTCCTCTCCTCTGGCATCTAGTGATGTCGTGCATGTCAGTAGGCTCAAGGCCTACTACACTGCTTCTGAGTCCGATCTTTAGTCGCTCCGGGACGGCGCTTTTGCAGCCGGGGGTAGTTCTACGGAACAATATGTGCGATTACGAAAAGGCCGGCAGTGTGAAGACGACGACGACGATTAGAAGCTAGCGTGGGCTGTTGCCTCTTGGCCAAGCGCAGCGTATTTTCTTGTAAATATACTTGTACATAGCTTTTCGTCTGCGTCTTCCTACGTAACAATATAACACTCGTAGAACGAGCCCTCCATTTTGCGGTTTCGATGCGTTAACCAACGACCCTTGTCGACCTTTGGAGTACGCGGCATCGCTTCTTTGACTCTGAAAGCAGACCCAGCCTCGTCGATGGCTTCGTTCCACAGACAAAAAATGTGAGCACCACGTGAAGGCGCCTTATTTGTGATAATCGTCACCGAGAAATGTCCTTTACATGGACATGGCATGGCGCTCTTTGGCCATACCTGGCCCTTGCGCCATTAAACATCAAACATTCATTCATTCATGGACATCTCACGTTTGCGAACCGCGCTCGAAAGGTATACTGCGAGCTTGCTCTGGTGAACAATCTAGCCTTAACACATCTAATTTCATGGATACATTAGTGCTTTTTTTTCTCACATTGCGAGCGACTATTTATCGCGTTTTCATGTCTTTGTCCCTGATCCTGACACGCTCGCAAGGTGACACGCTTGCAAGACAAACTTTAATTCCTAATTGCAGCCATCCATGGTCCGTGGTATGCGTGTGGGAGAGTTAGTTTCTTTGTATATACAAGGACATTCGGGAGAGTTAATTATTCATGACAAGCTTTTCACAGCAGGTGGTGTACTCATCCCGAAACTTTAAGGACTCAGCCAGTGTCAGTCGTTTGGCGGCATAAAACAGCGTTGCTTGCGCTTCCACTGGCCCGCTATTCGCGCATTTAGTATCTTGTACACGATCAGCCAAACTTGCGTAGCAGAAATAATTTGTTTGGCACGTTTATTACTTGGGTGGCGCGCTAGCGCGGTTAAAAAATATTCCCGCCTCTAATGTAATTCCCCTTCGTGTCTGCGCTAATTGGCACGCTTGCTCTTGTGGCAACGTGTTTCGTTTCGAATTGTATTTCGCTGCTTGCGTGTGACCCACCTGTTTTATTTTGACTTTATACTGCGCATTCGGTGGAGCTACAGCCACGCTACGAGTCGTCTGATTGTTGGTTGGCATTACTAAAATGTTGCGATCTTCGTGGCTGACTGCTCAAGGCTGTATTTTCGGAAGGGCGATGATAGCCCGCCACTTGGCGCATGATTTTCTTTGACGCCACCCATTTGACCCCCTTATTGTGGTTGGCCTACATGAATCGGCTTCGGCGTTCGTACATCAAGTCATGAATCTAAATCTGCTCATACTCGCGAGCTCATGATAAGGAAACTTTAGGAGAACTCGTAGTTAATGAAAATGTGGGGTTTTACGTGCCAGGATTACGATATGATATTAAGGTACGCATTAGTCGGGTACTTTTTAAGCACCTGGGGCTTTCTAACGCGCACCAAATGCACAGCACACGGGTGTTTCTGCATTTTGCCCCCTTAGAAATGCGGTTGACGTGACCGCGATTTGATCCTGCATATTCTAGGCGACTTCGTATTATGATCAGTTGTATGGTTGCTGTTCTGTACAGCGGCTTCTTTCGACGAAATGCGTCTTAATAGTGACGTGCTGACGTGCGAGCTCTTGTACGTAATATACGGCTTGCTATATTTTTTTATTCGCTTGTGCCATGTAGCACAATTCTACTTCTTGAGCTCAAGTACTCTGTGGCGGACATTTTTTGCTTTAGAAATCAAAATATTTGACTGATTAACAATTTTAATTATCATTTAAATGAATTACCTTACCTTAGGTCGCGGGATCAAATCCGGACCGCGTCGCCCACGTTTCGATGGGGGCGAATACACCCGTGTACTTAAATGTAGAATGAATAGAATTTATTGATAGGAAAGACAGAGGTCGACCTGAGCTAGTGCGCTCTAGTCTGCAACTCTGCACTGGGGAAGAGGGAAGGGGAGTGAAAGTATTGGGATGGATGATGATAACAAGAGAAGTGGTGAGCGCTTATGTACATGAGACAGTTGCCTCGCTAGAGCCGCTCGACGAGCTTGGTGTCCTGCATGAACTTCAACAATACTTTTGTTGCACGCATTGAAATTGCAGTGTCAGGCCATGGACCGAGGATAGCTTCCTCCGACAGTAGTTGTCTGCCAACGCTGGCTAGGAAACTGTCTAACGTCCTTCGCTCCAGCATATATGCTGGGCAGTCGCACAGTACGTGTTGCAGTGTTTCGGGCATCTGGCAGTGTACACAATCAGGGCTGTTCGATTGGCCGATGAGGTGTGCGTAGCGACGGGTGAAAGCAACGCCGAGCCGAATCCTGTGTAGCAATGATGTTTTGCTCCGTGTAAGCTTCAGGGGCAAAGAGAATTTACCGTCTTGGTCAATCATATGTAGACGTCTGTGAATGTTATCAGAGACGTCTGTGAATGTTATCATGGTGATGAAAATTTTCGGAGTGCCTCACTATGGCGTGCCTCATAATCTGACCGTGGTTTTTTCGCGTAAAACACCACGATTGCATCTGTTTTTTTTTTTGTGACTTTGAATGTCATATCCAATTTAAAGGAGTTCTGAGGATTACTTCAATTTAGATATATGCGTTCCGTGTGTTTGCGACGAAATGCGTTGGTGTTCCATAAATTAGTTGTCTCCTATAAACAATATGCGTTTTCTTAAAAAGGCAAGCGCAACAAAAGTGAATTTTTACTTCAATTGTGACAGCATGTGTCTCAGAACTGCTGCTAGCTTCAATATTTGCTTGAGGTGCATGGGCCTTGCGAAATCACTCGCTTCAGTTCGTGTATTGCAGTATGTGGGCTAAAGTAATTAGTTCGACAGGTGATTACAGAACTTTTGTTAATGAGTTAATTATCCATTCTGATGTTCAGTGTAAGTACCGTCCGCCTTCTCGGCTAATCCAACAGAATAAGTAACATAGTGCCATATGCCATAAGTAATTTACTTTATCATAAGACATCAGCTATTTTTCTCTATTATTACAAGCTGCTATGGTGTTGGTCTGCTAAGCACGATTCGCGGTATCGGATCCCGGTCACGGCCGCCGCATTTCGATGGGGGCGAAATGCGAAAACACCCGTGTACTTAGATTTAGGTGCACGTTAAAGAACCTCAGGCGGTCCATATTCACGGAGTCCCCACTACGGCATGTCTCATAATCAGATCGTGGTTTCTATACGTAATAGCCCATAAATTAATTTAAAGGCTTACCATGTACTTGAATCGAGCATTTATACTAAATGTAACGCGTCAAGAGCACGTTTAACGCGCCTCATGGTAACATGGCTGCACCGAGCTGACAAACTGTTCGTTGCATTTCCCAGCTCAGATCGCTTCCGTCTGAAAGGGCTTTTCTCCTTCTTTTTTAGTGCGTGAGGATTTCCCTTACCCAATGCTTACCCAATGATAGAAGCCGACCGTCCGTCCAATAAGACGATCGCTTTCACGATAGGGCCCACAGCAGCGGGCGAATTCAGCTTCGTACTGCCTCTCGCTTCAACGCGAACTAAGCGGCGAGACCGCAGCGCTCACGAAGCAAAACTTGCCGGACTTCTTGCCGCCGTCGCAGATCGCTTTCACGAGGGAAGGCCCGCGCGATACGCAGCCGCTGCCAGACTATGATTCGATGTGGATTGCTAAGGCGTTAAAGAGCGATGACGTTTTATATTGATTGGAACATATTCAGTGCGCTTGCCCTGTCTGCCGCCGCCACCTGCAGGTGTTTTCTGGCGTCATGATTTGCCTTGCGCCGTGGTTCGAAGCAGTTCGCGTAGTCGCATCGCTGTCGTTTATACTGGTAGGATCAGGATTCATAACATTCACAATGGCACCTGACTGCGTGGGGATGAGCGGCAAAATGCTTACGCGTGCCTATAGACCTCTCCCAGAGGAGCCTCGGCCTGACTCTTTCTTTTTTCGGGTTGGGGGCACTGTTTGCTGTTTTTGAGCTGTCCAAACTCTGTAGACAAAAATATCCGTCATGCACGCAGTTTTCAAGATCCTCAATTAGTACACATAAGTGACTGACTTTGGCAATTAGCGACTTTGCTATACTGTGCCGAGCACCGTGTAAGACAGGTTATCAGAATTAGTGTAAACCTTAGGATTGTGATGAAGGATTTCGAAACATCGCGTATTTAATTCCATCATTAGCAGAGTGACTGATTCACATAAATCATGATACGGAATTTTGCTTTAAAGGAATCATTACCCGACGTATTTTCTTATTGCCATATTATGTAACATTAAAATAATGCCAGAATGATACCTGCTGTACTGTTTAGCCGTTGCCAGATAGAAATTGCGATATATGCCTAATGAGCTAACAGACGGGCATTTATTTGATCTGAGAATTTTGCAGAGGTTTCACCTGTCACGCCTGTGCACGTGTCAAAACCGTCTATCGACCTTTCCAGCAAAGAGCTATCCTTCTTGCGTAGATATGCAAGAATTTTTTGCCGGCGGCGCACACGTGATGTGTCACAGATTCTGCAATATATGCGGTCACTTTCTTCAAGATAAACCACTGTTGTAAGTCTGCGCTCGTGTGTCTCAGCCTCGTCCTCTGTCCTCGTCTTTTGCGCAAAAAGCTGCATTCAGGGACAGAACAAAGCATAGCGCTATGCTAACCGTTTGTAAAAACCTTAAAATGGCAATTTCTGTCAACATCCCGCTAAGAGCTTTGGAGGAGATCGCTATAGGAGAGTAACACTTAACCGGTCATCCCATGAAGCGCTGATAAAATAAAAGGAAAACAAAAACGAAGCACCATTTAACAACAGCGTGGAAACGCGTAGCTGGCCTGGCGGGATTTCTTCAAGCAGCGAAACACACACAGGCACAAGGAAGGGCCGTACAAAGGGGCCGAACTGTACGTGCGTATATGTGCACCAATCGCTCCAATTGCTTACATTGTTCACCACCAATTGCTCAAGTCTGCTACATTTCATTAAAGTTTCTCCAGGATGAGCCGCGCCGCGCAATCTCAGAGGCCACGGCAAAGATTGTTGCGGTCGGCGCCCGGTGGCGGTCGCTACAACCTAATCCGAAAAGCGTCGTGACATCTGCCATTCATAAGGCTAATTGAGCTGAAGGGTCACCGGGCTAATCTAATCCAGTACCACGTGGCAGTACGTGCTGGCGCATCACGAAGGAAGGAACCTCCATGTCGCGCATATGACCGCTCCGCCATTAATCTCTGTGTACCATAATAACAGGTTGTGCGTAGTTTAGGATGAAATTCTGTCGGGCTGGGTAGTACGTGCAAGGTCTATTATGCGTTGGTGGTGCGTTACGCATTAGTACATAGTACTGGTGACGTGGCCTTGGTGGGAGAGGTCATCCTCAACATACGGCGCTCAATTTGCGCGTTCGGCAAGGTATCTATGTCATGCTGCACTCAGAAAACTGAAACTTACTTCCTCGCTTGTTATTTGCTACTTTCCTGTGTTGCATTTATCTTTGTGTGCGCATAACGCAGCGCACTTGTAGCTGAGTCATTTTACTAGCTGCAGGAATTTAGTACGAAAGGGAAATTGCTCTGTTGGCTATTAGCATTCCACGTGACTATATTGCTGTGAGTTTCTTTGTGCCTTTATGTGGCTTGCTTTACCGCTCCGGACATGCAGTATTTTCTTTTTCCGGGTGTGCTGGTTGACTCAGTGCGGTCGCACATGGTTGTAATTTGTTCGTGAGTGGTCGCGTGCGTCGGTTATCTTCATCGAGAACAACTACATTGATGCGCGCCGGCACTCTGTAACCATTTTTGATGCGCAGGAATATTGCTGAGCCGTTAACCATTCAAAATTATTCTTGACTGGTACAAGATCTACAAAGGTCTTGACCATTACCACCAGTGCATATCGAAAGGAGCTTAATAACGAAACGATTCGAAGGAGTGATATGACTGGTACCATCGCG
Source organism: Dermacentor andersoni (assembly GCF_023375885.2). Lineage (NCBI taxonomy): Eukaryota > Metazoa > Arthropoda > Arachnida > Ixodida > Ixodidae > Dermacentor > Dermacentor andersoni. The sequence goes on along the minus strand of NC_092817.1, from coordinate 138,941,794 downwards.
CATATCCACCTTTAGCCTCAATTTCATTAAGTGTGCTGTTACGGGCAAGCTAAACCTACCGCTAAGTAGGTTGAGCTTACCATTGAGGCGAGGATGCCAGGAGAAAGTAAATACGTCCTTGCCGCCTCGCCGATGTAGTGCAAAAAAGATGACAGAAAAATACTTATGCCGCATATACAGGACACATTTATCGATTTATTTATTTAAAGGCGCAAACAACACAAGTAAACACAATAGGACGATCCATTCGTGTGTTCTCTGAAGTCCAGCTTCAGAGGCCGCAATGAGGTATTTACCTTCTTCTGGCATCCTCGCCTCAATGGTGAGCTCAAACTGCTTAGCTTGCAGGTAACAGCACACTGAATTAAGTCTAGACTAAACGTGGGCATGCTCAATGCGCCAGTCACAGTACTGTTTCAAACCGTTAAGTTATTAAACTGCCTTCTATGTGCACTGATTGGAATGGCCAAGAGCTTTGCAGCTGATTTCGTAGCAGTCAACAATAATTTCGAATGGTTATCGGCCGGACACTATTCCTGCGCATCAAAAATGGTTCCAGACTACCGGCGCGCACCATTGCCATTATTCTCGAGGATAGTAATCGACGTATACGACCACTCACGAACAAATTACAACCATCCGCGGCCACACTGAGTCAACCAGCGCACAAGGAAAAAGAAATACTGCGCGTCCGGAGCGGTAAAACCAGCCGCAAAAAAGAACTCACGGGATAGTCACGTGGAATACTGATAGCGACCCTATTGCAAAATTCTGTGCCACTGGGACCCAGTGTGCCGGATTATGGGCTCAGTGCGCTGGGCAGGCGCCGCGTACTGGGCGGCGCTGGCTACTGGTGCGAAAAACAGCTCTAGCGCGTTAAATATGCGGTGTCTGGACATCGTATGTATATATATATATATATATATATATATATTTTAATGCAGAGAGCAACAAAGAGCGTTTTAGCAAGCACTCCGACCAGGATTCGATCGTCCGACCTACAGATCACAAGCCCAGTACCTCACCGCTACGCCACGCCAACAGATGAATAAGAGCGGATAATTTGCCATGTTAAAATCGAGAAGCAGTTTTAGTTTCTCAGAGGTACGTCTCGCAGAGACATGGTAGATGCGCTATTGCCTAGCAATTAAAACTCACGCCTGTCTTACAAAGAAAAACTTGCTGTCCGTATTCAGTGGCATGCTCGGAAATGCCGCAACATCGATTTTCACTTGCAATTGGTATTATAACTCCGAAAAAAGTCCTAAATGAACCGTCGACCAGGGAGGCTGTATGGGCTGTTACTACCGATTTCGATAGCTGTTTCTTGTTCTTCACGCGAGGGATATGCAACGTTTTCTTAGTTCAGTGGTGCCTTTCAGTCAACACGTCTGTCTAGTGGTATATCTTCGTCAGAGATCGTCAGGCTAGATCCACCAGCGGAGCGACAAGATGTAGCATGCTCGCCGAATCATGCTTCACCTTCTGGCAGCAACCAAGACAACGACAAACAAGTTGTCACCGTGATAAGGGCCCTTATGAACACGCTACGAGCACTACTGACCGCCATACACACTCCGGCGGCTCGAGGCGCACTTCAAATACTGGATGCCCTGTATCCGGTACTGTCCGGTCTTGAGAAGCACGATGGCTGCTCCTCTACATTCGTTCCTTAGAGAAGTCAAGGAAGCGTCTATCTTCCAATGGAATGTCAGAGGCATTAAATCGCGCATTTCGGACTTTCGTCCGTTTGTTTTTAAGAACAAATTTCCAATAATCGTCCTTTGTGAACCAAACGTTGAGAGCGCCATCCGCCTATCAGGATATGAAGCTTTCATGTCTGCCACCTGTACCGACTGCAGCAAAGTCATCGTTTATATCAGATGTGATTTCACATATGTTTTACACCCAGTGGCACCTGATGACGACAATCAGTATGTGTGTTTGACTATAAAATGCAAGAACGTCGCACTTATGCTCATAAGTGCCTACATTTCACCTTCGAGTCGATTTGACAGCGCAAGGCTAAGTACAATTTTAACAGCGACACCTGGACCATGGGTTATTACCGGCGACTTCAATTCGCATCATCCGCTATGGGGAAGCTTAAAGATGGACTGTCGAGGAAGACGTGTACTATCCTTCGCGTCGGATCATGAGCTCTGCTGCCGAAATGATGGCAGTCCCACCTTTCTGCGGGGATTGACATACAGCAGCTGCCTGGACTTGACTTTTGTTTCAAGATGCCTCAGTGCCAGTGTGAAATGGTTCACGGACAACGAAACGCATGGTAGTGACCACGTCCCAACATATGTTAAAATCGACGGCATACGCAAGTCACACTCTACTACAGTTCTTCATCACATCGACTGGCCTAAATACACGTTGCTCATGGAGAAGAATAGCCAAGAGATCCAGGATTGTCTGCCTGGCAACATCGAGAAGCTAATTAACGCAGCTGCTCAAGAAGCCACAAGATCTTTTAGGCCTATTCCTAAATTTTCTGGATTCGAAGCAGAATTGGAGCGGCTTCGAGCAATCCGCCGTCGCGCGGAAAGAAGGTACAGGCGCACCAAGTCCATCTACGACCTAAGGGAGGCGAGACGCATACAGAAGAAGATCCAGCGTCGGATCAACTCCCTGCAGTCTCTAAGATGGAAAACCTTCTGTGATACCCTTGATCCGCATAAACCCCTCTCACATATTTGGAGAACAGTGCGTGGTCTTCGAACATCACCGCAACAACGCCACCCCTTCAAATGCCTGGCTCTCTATCAAGGTCGCAGAGAGATCGACGTAGCGGAGGACTTCTGTTTCAAGTTTGCTGGTCTACCGCCATCGTTCGCTACACGTGATCCCCGTGATGTTCCAATCTCGCGAGATTCTCGTATGGACAATTTGTTTTCAGGCGGCGTTGGCAGCGTGCAGACGTTCCTCATCGCCTGGGCCTGACGGGGTGACATACACAGCTCTTGGAAACCTCGGTCACACAGCCCGGCATGCACTTCTAGACGTGTACAATAATTCATGGCGTGAAGGAGAAGTTCCAGCTGCATGGAAGTCTAGCCGCCTTGTGCCTTTGCTCAAGCCAGGTAAATCACCCCTAGACGTGGCGTCTTATCGTCCCATTGCTCTGTCCAGTTGTCTGGGAAAGGTGATGGAGAGGATGGTGCTGACGCGTCTAGAGTGGTATCTAGAACATTACAAGTTATATCCTGACGCTATGGCAGGCTTTCGACGAGGACGCTCTTCTATAGACAACGTCATAGATCTTGTCTCGTCTGTTCAGCACGAAAAAAGCCTCAGGACACTGTCAGCGGCGATGTTCCTGGATGTTAAAGGCGCATATGACAACGTAACCCATCAAGCCATCCTGGACGCCTTGGGTGATGTCGGCCTCGACGGCCTTGTATTTCGGTGGATATCCAGGTCATTCTTTGTGCAAACAGAGGACGGTGCGTCATCACAACGCAACACCTACCGAGGCGTACCACAAGGCGGAGTCTTGAGCCCCACTCTATTTAACCTGGTGCTCATCGACCTGGTTCATACCCTTCCGGAATCCGTCCATGTGTCGATCTATGCAGACGATATATGCATTTGGTCATCAGGAGCGACGCGTCCTCAGGTGCGCGCCAGACTTCAAAAAGCGGCCACACTAACATCAGGTTATCTTCAAGCACGAGGTCTGGAGCTGTCCTGCGAGAAGTGCTCTATAGTCGCTTTCACGCGTAAAGCAATGAAACCGTACGTTATCAGAATTAATGGACAGCCAATTGCCTACGAGAAGACGCACCGCTTTCTAGGAGTGATAATCGATCGAGACCTTTCCTGGAGTACTCATATCTCCTACCTAAAAAGGAAATTAGTCATGATAACCCACGTGGTCAGATTTCTTGCGGAAAAGTCATGGGGTGCGTCTGTGAGTGCGATGCTCCAACTCTATAACGCACTGTTCCTTGGTCTCCTGCGCTATAGCTTACCTGTACTGGGTGAGACCGGCAAGACCAACCTCCGTGCCCTCCAATCTGTACAAGCTCAAGCTCTGCGAATTTGCCTTGGTCTTCCCAGATGTGCGTCCACGGCAGCAACAATAGCCATCGCGCATGACCACCCCATCAACACGTATCTTCAAGTCGACACCTTAAGGATGCATATCAGGCACTTCGCCCGACTTCCATCGCATCATCTCGCCTCCCTTCCTGCCGCTCGACCTCGTTCAGCGTTTAGCAAGATTATTGCCGCCAACCATGGAACTTTACCGTCGAACTTCACGCCTGCAGCACGACCATCTCAACCGCTGTGGTGCCTCCATCCACTCCAGGCTCTTCTTGTTATTTCCGGTATCAAAAGGAAAACGGAGATGTCAACTTTCGCCCTCAAACAAACCGTGCTTTCAGTGCTACATGAACAGCACAGAGGACGCATCCACGTTTACACAGACGGTTCTGTATCCTCTAATAGTTCAGCTGGAGCAGTGGTGATTCCCGCAGAGTGCGTCACACTCAAGTTCAAGACATCTCACATTACATCATCGACGGCTGCAGAACTCGCAGCTATCCGTGCTGCTCTGGAGTTTATTGTTCACAAATCATCACATTCATGGTCCATCTTATGTGACTCAAAGGCAGCTCTTCAGTGTCTGATGTCCCCTTTCAGCCATGGACCAAATGAGCAACTAGTCGCAGACATCCGACTACTCCACCATCACGCAATCAACAAGGGACACAACATCATCTACCAGTGGATACCGGGTCACTGTGGAATTTCAGGAAATGACAGTGCGGATGACGCTGCCCGGTCGGCTCATGATGGTGCCCAGATTACACCCATACCGCTGTCAAGAACAGATGCAGCCACAAGTCTTCGCTCCCTCGCCCGCGAGCTTACACAGAATCTGTGGAACACCAGTGAATTCACGAACGCACGTCTCCACAAATTGGATCCACGTCTGCAACTCCGCCTACCACCAGGGTTGCCACGAGCGGAAGCAACACTTCTGTGCCGCCTGTGGCTCGGCGTGGCATTCACAAACTCCTATTCATTCCGCATTGGAATGGCCGACAGCCCTACTTGGGACACCTGCGGCTGCGAGGAGACGATTGAACACCTCCTTTGTGACTGTCCCCGTTACGCAGTGCGAAGAAAAGTGCTCGTGACCGCTCTCGCGAAACTGGACAATCGCCCCTTTACTGAGGAAAAAGCTCTAGGACACTGGTCCAGACGGGCTTCGGCACTCAAGGCCTTAAGGGCTTTGTTAAAGTTTTTAAGGACATGTGAATTGTGCGACCGCCTCTGAACGTTGTAGCGCGTAGTTTCGCGTTACTGTGTCAATTTTATTTTTTTTTATTTTTTTTCCTCTTCTTCTTCTTTCTCCTTTTATTGCCTTTACCCCTTTCCCCAGCACAGGGTAGCCAGCCGGTACCTACACTGGCTAACCTCCCTGTCTTTCCTCTCCTTTGTCTCCTTCTCCTTCTCCTTCGTCAGAGAAGCGCAGGCTATAGTGCTGGGAGCCTTCGGAAACAGCATATATACCTGTGCTTATGACGCGTCACATCGGTGGTCATCGCTTCTTATGCTGGCACTGTAGACTTGAAAAAAAGAATGGTTTACTTAAGAACACCGATGCGATAGCTGAAATATGTAGTGATTTATCCTTCTTAGACTTCTTGATTCCTGAGCCTAGGCGCGCCGATAGCGTGCTGACGGACTCGGCGGAAACGCTAGGCCTAAGCTTCGGTGGGGACCGATCTCGGCGCGGGTAGCTGGCGAAAGCTAAAATGTGTGTATTTGAGCTTAAGAACTTTCTTTAATACAATAGGGAGAGAGGAAGCGCACGAATCACGTCAATTTTGTAATCTCTGCGATAATATCAGATAGTGGTAGGCTTCGAACTCGGGGTCCGCTCTAGCGCGTCTGAACGAGTTCTGGATTTCATATCCACTCCACAACACTGCGACAACTCCCAGCCATATGTTACGTGCGAACTACTAAAAAACGCGGTGTCCTCTGCGTTTGCGTGGTTTCGATCAAGCATTTACCTATCCGCCCAGTCAAAAGGGAAAATGCAAAAAACGAAAGTGATCTTCAGTGTCAAATGTGCATGAATAAACAGGGCAGCTCACGCACCTTTAATGCAAGCTGCGACACGAAATAGAGTTTTATCACCCCAATATACAGCATTATTTAGGACAAGAGACCAGTATCAAGCGATAAAACTGTATAAAGCACTTATTATTCAGCAGCGCTCGTCTTTGCGTACTGGAACCAGCGCGGCAGAAAAACAACCAGCGCAGTTTACAGTGCGAACCAGTGCACTGCAGCGAGAACCAGCGCCTGTACAGCATTAACCAGTGCGCCCCAGCGTCATGACAGGGGAACCAGCGTCTTTTCCAGTGTAAGCCAGCTCTTATCCAGCGTTCTCACTGGTGTCCTAGTGAATCACAGCGAGCGCCAGCGTACCCAGTGCGACAAGTGCCAAAAAACGCGCTGGTTTCACACTGGAAGGCACTGGAAGACGCTGGTTTTTGCAATAGGGGAGTGCAGCAATTTCACTTTCGTTGTAAAGTCGTTCGGCTAGTAAAATGGCCAAGCTACAAGTCCGCTGCGTTATTGGCACACACGCATAAATCCAACGCAGCAGAGCATCTGATAACAAGCCAGGAAGTTTGAGTTTGCCGAGTGCACCCTCATACAGCTGCCTTGCCGAACGTACGATGTGCGCGTCGTTGGTTAACCAACACCTCTCCCACCAAGGCCACGTCGCCAGTACGAAGTATGAATGCGTGACGCATCACTCACGAATAATGGACCGAGTACGCATAACTCGTTATTATGGCGCACATATCTTAATGGCCGAGCGCTGATATGCACGATATGGAGGTTTCTGAAAGCGTATGAAATCATCACTATCCTTCTCACATTCTTATGATTTCTTACCAGTCTTATGATTGCTTTCTCATTAGTAATGATCCATGATGACGATTCTTATGATGGTGGAACTAACAAAACTGTGATACATTCTGTGACAGCTCCATGACGCCCGTTCAGGAAATGAATGGGTCACCCTCGAGGTCTCTGACGTGGACATAGAGAGCCTGCAAGTTGATGGAGGCAAGGGTGACGTACTTCTCAATGTTGTGCTTGTTCACAACCTCCTGAGTCCTCTCCGTGATGCATGCGGAAGTGAACACTATCAGCGATAGCAAGCAGGCCATCGGCAATTTTATTTGCGGTAGAATTTCCGAACAGGCGTACCATGTCCTCACGCGGCACCCCCTAATTGGCTCGAGAACCCTCGTGTTATCCTCCGCTATGACGTTTACCCGCGTTTGTTCCCTCACTCAATGTGTTCTTTTCTTATCCCTTAACGTTACACCCATCATTCTTCTTTCCATAGCTCGTTGCGTCGTCCTCAATTTCAGCAGAACCCTTTTCGTAAGCCTCCAGGTTTCTGCCCCATACGTGAGTACTGGTAACACACAGCTATTATACACTTTCCTCTTGAGGGATAGTGGCAACCTGCTGTTCATGATTTGAGAATGCCTGCCAAACGCGCCCCAGCCCATTCTTATTCTTCTCGTTATTTCAGTCTCATGATCCGGATCCGTGGTCACCATCTGCCCTAAGTAGATGTATTCCCTTACCACTTCCAGTGCCTCGCTACCTATCGTAAACTGCTGTTCTCTTCCGAAACTGTTAAACATTACTTTAGTTTTCTGCGGATGAATTTTCAGACCCACCCTTCTGCTTTGCCTCTCCAGGTCAGTGAGCATGCATTGCAATTGGTCTCCTGAGTTACTAAGCAAGGCAATATCATGAGTGAATCGCAAGTTGCTAAGGTATTCTCCATCAACTTTTATCCCCAATTCTTCCCACTCCAGGTCTCTGAATACCTCCTGTCAACATGTTGTGAATAGCATTGGAGAGATCGTATCTCCCTGTGTGACGCCTTTCTTTATTGGGATTTTGTTGCTTTCTTTGTGGAGGACTACAGTGGCTGTGGAGCCGCTATAGATATCTTCCAGTATCTTTACATATGGCTCGTCTACACCCTGGTTGCGTAATGCCTTTATGACTGCTGAGGTTTCGACTGAATCAAACGCTTTTTCGTAATCAACGAAGCCTATATACAAGGGTTGGTTATATTCCGCACATTTCTCTATCACCTGATTGATAGTGTGAATACGGTCTTTGTTGAGTAGCCTTTACAGAATCCTGCCTGGTCCTTTGGTAGACAGAGGTCTAAGGTACTCCTGATTCTATTTGCGATTACCTTAGTAAATACTTTGTAGGCAAGGGACAGTAAGCTGATCGGTCTAAAATTTTTCAAGTCTTTGGCGCCCCCTTTCTTATGGATTAGGATTATGTTAGCGTTCTTCCAAGATTTCGGTACGTTCGAGGTCATGAGGCATTGTGTATATAGGGCGGCCAATCTTTCTAGGACAGTGTTCCCGCCATCCTTCAACAAATCTGCTGTTACCTGATCCTCCCCAGCTGCCGTCCCCCTTTGCATAACTCCCAAGGCATTCTTTACCTCTTCCGGCGTTACTTGTGGGATTTCAAGTTCCTCTAGACTATTCTCTCTCACTTTATCGTCGTGGGTGTTACTGGTACTGTATAAATCTCTATAGAACTCCTCAGCCACTTGAACAATCTGATCCATATTTGTAACGATATTGCCGGCTTTGTCTCTTAACGCACACATCTGATTCTTGCCTATCCCTAGTTTCTTCTTCACTGCTTTTAGGCTTCCTCCGTTCCTGAGAGCCTGTTCAATTCTATCCATATTATAGTTCCTTATGTCCGCTGTCTTACGCTTGTTGATAAACTTAGAAAGTTCTGCCAGTTCTATTCTAGCTGTAGGGTTAGAGGCCTTCATGCATTGGCGTTTCTTGATCAGATCTTTCGTCTCCTGCGAAAGCTTACTGGTTTCCTATCTAACGGCGTTACCACCGACTTCTATTGCGCACTCCTTAATGATGCCCATAAGATTGTCGTTCATTGCTTCAACACTAAGGTCCTCTTCCTGAGTTAAAGCCGAATACCTGTTCTGTAGCTTGATCCGGAATTCCTCTAGTTTGCCTCTTACCGCTAACTCATTGATTGGCTTCTTATGTACCAGTTTCTTCCGTTCCCTCCTCAAGTCAAGGCTAATTCGAGTTCTTACCATCCTATGGCCACTGCAGCGCACCTTGCCGAGCACGTCTACATCTTGTATGATGCCATGGTTCGCGCAAAGCATGAAGTCGATTTCATTTCTAGTCTCACCATTCGGGCTTCTCCACGTCCACTTTCGACTAACCCGCTTGCGGAAAAAGGTATTCATTATCCGCATATTATTCTGTTCTACAAACTCTACTAATAACTCTCCTCTGCTATTCCTAGAGCCTATGCCATATTCCCCCACTGACTTGTCTCCAGCCTGCTTCTTGCCCACCCTGGCATTGAAGTCGCCCATCAGTATAGTGTATTTTGTTTTGACTTTACCCATCGCTGATTCCACGTCTTCATAAAAGCTTTCGACTTCCTGGTCATCATGACTGGATGTAGGGGCGTAGACTTGTACTACCTTCAATTTTTACCTCTTATTAAGTTTCACAACAAAACCTGCCACCCTCTCGTTAATGCTATAGAATTCCTGTATATTACCAGCTATTTCCTTATTAATCAGGAATCCGGCACCTAGCTCTTGTCTCTCCGCTAAGCCCCGGAAGCACAGTACGTGCCCGCTTTTTAGCAATGTATATGCTTCTTTTGTCCTCCTAACCTGATTGAGCCCTATTATATCCCATTTACTACCCTCTAATTCCTCCCATAACACTGCTAGACTCGCCTCACTAGATAACGTTCTAACGTTAAACGTTGCCAGGTTCAGATTCCAATGGCGGCCTGTCCGCAGCCAGGTATTCTTAGCACCCTCTTCTATGTCACAGATCTGACCGCCGTCGTGGTCAGTTGCGTCGCGGCTGCTGGAGACTGAGGGCCGGGGTTTGATTGTTGTATTCATATAGGAGGTTGTGGCCAAGTACTGCACCAGGGTTGCCAATCCTGCTCTGGTGAGGGAGTGCGTTACCGGTTCTGGTCACCGGGATCAGGCCCCACTCCAGGCCTGTTTGTGCAATTTTCTCAACACACAGTTTTTTTTTGTATTTTCCCGTGGAGAATTGCGCGGCACCGCGATTTAAGCCACGGTCCTCTTGCACGGGAGGCGGATACTCTACCGTCCCCGCAGGAGCTAAATTAAAAGTTAAATTATGGGGTTTTGCGTGACAAAACCACTTTCTGATTATGAGGCACGCCGTAGTGGAGGACTCCGGAAATTTTGATCACCTGGGGTTCTTTAACATGCACCTAAATCTAAGTACACGGGCGTTTTCGCATTTCGCCCCCATCGAAATGCGGCCGCCGTGCCCGGGATTCGATCCCGCGACCTCGTGCTCAGCAGTCTAACACCATAGCCACTGAGCAACCACGGCGGGAGTTGTACGCCTCATTTAACCTACAGTGGTGCCTTATTTGACCAGTCAAGGTGGACCAATCTGAGCTCGGTTATACCGCACGGATAGCACTCGGCTAGAGAACCTGGTATTTATGACCTGCACATGTGTGGCCATACATAATTAAGGATATATATAATTTTTTGAGGAGGGTTCCCGTACAGTGATAAAATAAAAGACATTTAAAAAAAACGGGGAAAGAAAGGAAAAGAACAGGTGATTTGAACTCGTGACCCTTGGATGTTGCCCGGAAAGATAGCTAAGTCGGTTGGTTCGTAAGGCCCCAGGTTACTTTGAAGCGCCATAGCTCCTGCTTCCAGCCACATACTTACGTGGAAAGGGACTGATGTTGTCCGCGACGGTCGATTGTTGGAAGGCATACTATCTTGAAAAAATTGCCGCCCGAGGAGAAGAGCGAACTCGAGCGGCTTTAGAGACTAGGAAAAGCTTGACCACGTGCTCGGCGATCGCGTAATTGAATGCACGCGCTGTTGCTTTGTCTATGCGTGTAGTAGTTAAGAGAGCCAGTTTAAGGGAGGAGAAGAAGGATGGAAAGGAAAGTCTCTGAAGCGAAATTGTAGCGCCGTGGTTTTAAAGCGCACCCGTGGTAGAGAAACGGAAGGCGATATAAGCGTACGTGGCCATGATACGCACACGACAAACTGCCTTAAAATATTTAGACTTGAGGGAAAGCTTCGTTAACAAACGATAACACGGCAATCAGCACTCGAATACGACGAGAGAAATTATTGAGACGCGGAAAATTCCCTTGAAATAAGTATGGTTTGCGAGCAAATGCTTGTAAGTACTGAACCTTTTAAAAGATGAGGGGGAATATGAGCTCACCGAGAGGGCATCGTCCGCACGAGACCACCAGCAGGCACGTTACTGAGACGTGGAGGGCTTTGCGGCCGGACCAAAGCCTCCCTTCTCCGCCAGCCAAGAGCAGAAAACGCGCTTTCCGATCGCTCAAGGTTGCACGGACATAGTATAACTATAGCGTCTAGGAAAAGCTTAAACAGGTGTGAGGGCGGCACGCATAGCGTAGGAAGCTAGCCGCCAGAGCAACCATCTCAAGGACTGCTGCTGACGAGGGTGAAAGACCTTCGTCTAATTATAATAACCCTAATAGGACTACTCTCGAAAAAAAAAAGAAAGGGCCGAGAGGGCTATACTACGGGAGCTATGACTGATAATTTTCTTTATATATACCCCGCAGGGGCGTCTGCGTCAGCAGGCGTTTGGTGTGTTGCGACACCACGTACCCGAGCACACGAGGGTCGGACCCCCCCGCGTGTAGCCGTGCGCGGCTTAGCCGTGTCTGGGGAAAGGGGATCCTGGGGGTTGAGCTGATGCTGGGTGTTTGGACCTTTAAGGCCCCCCGGCGGAGGCAACACACCCCTTTGGCCTCTGCTTCACATAGACGGCACCCCCGGACTGACCCACCCGGGGGAAATCGGCAGTCGCCTTTTCCTGTCTCATCCTCTCGAATCTTCGTCTTTATCTCTTACTTTTTGACCTTTCCTGTCTTCTACTCTCTTCCATTTACTTCATTCTCCTCGGCGGCAAGGGTTAACCTTGTGTGAGATAGCCAACCTTGGTTATAACAGATTTGGTTATAGTAGTGTCGTACAGCTGGCGCGTGCAGGCCGTCTTTTCACGGTCCTGCCGCGTCCACTTGTTGGGCTCCACGGTGGGTGGCTGGCGGCGCTGCCGAATTTTTACACATATCTATGGCAAGTTCTTTTCCAACACTTCCTGATCGCCCTCATAAACGAGGGCGCACCGAAGAAATATTTAAGTGTTATGGTCGTCATAATGAAAACTTCCCCAAATTTCATGTCATGCACTCGGAGAAAACCGCAATGTCAGCGAGAATGATCTTTCCTTTTCTAGTGTCTAAATCAATAACCGATATTCTTGGCCAAGGCTTTAATGTAACCAAACTTCCAAGTGGAGATCTCCTTTTGGAACTCCGAGATAAAAATCAGTTTGAAAAGCTGCCGAATCTTGTCTCTTTTGGGGACATTCCAGTGACGGTCACACCGCACCGCACAATGAACACCACCCACGGAGTCGTTTCCGATGCGGATCTCATGGAACTGACCGAAGCCGAACTACTGGAGGGCTGGAGCGATCAAAATGTGACCAATGTCAAGAGAATAAAGATCAGGCGCGATGGCAAGGCGATTGAGACAAAGCACTTAATTCTAACTTTTGCATCAAGTATGCTACCTGAGACCATTAAGGCTGGCTACATAAAGATCCGAGTCAGACCGTACATCCCCAATCCTCTCCAATGCTTTAAGTGTCAAAGATTTGGCCACAGTTCACAGAAATGCCGAGGCCGCCAGACGTGCGCAAAATGTAGTGCCCAAGAACATCCATCTGACAATTGCGAGAATGCTCCATACTGCGTGAACTGTGATGGGGAACACGCCGCGTACTCGCGGTCCTGTTCATCATGAAAAAAAGAAAAAGAAATAGTCACAATCAAAGTTAAGGAAAATATATCGTTCAAAGAGGCACGCAGGCGGGTAGCATACCTGCCAAAGAAAAGCTTTGCCGAAGTGGCGCGTCAGGGGGCAGCGTCACAATGGCCTCCGGCGGCTGTCCGACCCACACGCAGTGAGTCAGCAGTTACGCCATCTGCCCCCACGGTGGTTGCAGCTAGCGCTGCTCCGCCAACCGAGCAGAAGGGACCATCGACCCCGAAGGTGGGCGCAGCCGAGGCTGCCACAACCTCCCGGCCCCTTCCAGCGCTGGTCACAGCCGGCGCAGCCAAATCCCTCAGGGAGCCCCATCGACCTCCGGGCTGGTGGGCGCAGGGGTCTTGCCCTCCAAGGCGGGACTCCCTCTGAAAACGTCTCGCTCGCAAGAGCACGTGTCCGGAGCCTCACTAGAGGAAATGGACACAACACCTATCCTCAAGGCGCACCAAGCGCCTAAGGAGCGGCGAGGCTCCCTCGAACGCTCCAGAAAGGGCAAAACTCCCGTTACAGGGCCTCGAATGGGCTCTTTAATTTAATCTCTGTAATTTTCATAATCACTACTTCTGTTTCTGTACACACAGCACCTACTGACCTCCAATATGGATACAAAAATAATTCAATGGAACATCAGAGGTCTTCTTAGGAACCTTGATGATGTGCAAGAGCTTATCCAAAAACACAATCCAACAGTGCTGTGTCTACAGGAAACACACCTAAAACCACTACATACAAACTTTCTCCGACCGTATGTCAAGTTTCGCAAAGATCGCGATGATGCAGTCGTATCATCAGGTGGTGTTGCCATTTTGGTTCATAAAAGCATTTCCTGTCAGCGTTTACAGCTACAAACGCCCTTTGAAGCCGTGGCGGTTCGAGCTGTTTTTTTATATAAACTCGTCACCATTTGCTCGCTTTATGTATCCCCACACTTCAAGTTAAAGATGAATTTCAGTCATTCATAGACGAATTGCAAGAACCTTATATTGTTCTTGGCGATTTCAATGCGCACAGCTCCCTGTGGGGCGACTCTCGTACAGACGCACGAGGTCGTCTTGTTGAACAGTTCCTTTTTTCTTCAGGTGCGTGCTTGCTGAATAAGGAGGAGCCCACGTATTACTCCCGAGCAAACAGAACCTTTTCTTCAATAGATCTTAGCATAGCTTTCCCGTCCATACTGCCCGAACTCGAATGGGAAGTTACGAACCATCCTTACGGGAGCGACCACTTCCCTATACTGATAAGAACATCTAAAGAAAATGAATATCCTCCACAAGCTCCTAGGGGGAAGATAGACACAGCCGACTGGGAGAAATTTCGAACTCTCACTAACATCTCATGGGCCGACATGTCTCCTCTAGAAATTGATGCTGCTGTGGAGTATCTTACATCATTCATAATAGATGCCACATCAAAATGCATATTCGAAGTGAGTGGTCTGGCATGCAAACGACGTGTACCGTGGTGAAACAGTGAATGTAGTATCGCCCGTAAGAATCAGAACAAGGCGTGGGGGTTGCTACGCGCTTCTCCCACTGCAGAGAATCTTATGAACTTTAAAAAAATAAAGTCCCAAGGCAGGCGAACCCACCGACAGGCCAGAAGAGAAAGCTGGCACAAGTTTTTATGGAGTATTAACTCGTTTAGGGATGAGGCCAAAGCCTGGAACAGAGTTAATAGGATTAGAGGGCGGCAAACATATTCACTCCCCCTGGTAAACCCACAGGGCGATACACTGCAAGACCAGGCAGACTCACTTGGGGAATATTTTGAGAGCGTGTCAAGTCCAACAAATTATACAGAATCCTTTATTAAATACAAACAAACAGAATAACGTAAGCCATTAACACGAAAAGGTCGAGAGAATGAGCCTTACAACCGTCCTTTTTGTATTCCCGAATTGAGAGCTGCCTTGAGCGCATGCAACAGCTCCGCACCAGGATCTGATAGAATCATGTATGAAATGCTCAAAAACTTACACAATGACACGCAGGTTACACTACTCACACTTTTCAACACCATTTGGGATGCAGGGTTCCTTCCAACCGCATGGAAGGAAGCCATTGTGGTCGCTGTTTTGAAACAAGGCAATGACCTTTCCTCAGTGGCAAGTTACCGCCCGATAGCCCTCACAAGTTGCATTTGTAAGGTGTTTGAAAAAATGATTAATCGGCGATTCATTCATTTCCTTGAACTGAGCTAAATCCTTGATCCCTATCAGTGCGGCTTCCGAGAAGGGCGCTCCAGAACTGACCATCTTGTACGTGTAGAAGCAAATATCCGGGACGCATTTGTACACAAACAATTCTTCTTATCCATATTCCTCGATATGGAGAAGGCGTACGATACGACGTGGCGTTACGTCGTATGGGCATCCATGGTAATATGCTAAACCTAATAGAAAGCTATCTGTCCAGTCGTACCTTCCGGGTAAAAGTCGGTAATGTACTTTCGCGTCCTTTTACGCAAGAAACAGGTGTGCCCCAAGGAGGCGTGCTCAGCTGCACACTCTTCATCGTGAAGATGAACACGCTTCGCGCTTCATTACCACCGGCAATCTTTTATTCTGTCTACGTGGACGACATACAAATAGCTTTCAAATCCTTTAACCTCGCAGTGTGCGAGAGACAGGTACAGCATGGCCTGAACAAAGTCTCAATGTGGGCAGACAAGAATGGATTTAAGATCAATGCTAACAAAAGCTCTTGTGTTCTTTTTGCAAGAAAGAGAGGCCTGGTTCCGGATCCTTCCTTAGAACTGCGTGGACAACGAGTACCTATCAGCAAAGAGCAAGAATTCCTAGGCATCATACTTGACTACAGACTCACTTTCATTCCACACATTAAATATCTGAAAGAAAAATGTCTAAAAACAATGAACTTAATGAAACTTCTATCCCAGACTACATGGGGTAGTGACAGGAAGTGTTTAATGAACCTATACAAGAGCCTAATTCGGTCTCGATTGGACTATGGTGCTGTAGTATATAACTCTGCCGCCCCGAGCGCGCTAAAGGTGCTAGACCGAGTCCACCATCTAGGAATCCGACTGGCCACTGGTGCTTTCAGAACGAGTCCCACACAAAGTCTATATGTAGAATCAAATGAGTGGTCACTTCATCTGCAGAGAACATACATCAGCCAAACATATTTTCTGAAAGTCCATTCAAATTCTCAACATCCGTGTTTTAATACCGTTAATGACATGACATATGCTACACTCCTTCGCAATCGTCCCTCCGTAAGACAGCCTTTCTCGCTGCGTGTGAGGGAGCTTAGTGAAGAAATGAATGTTCCACTCCTCGAGCTTCGCCTAATGCATCCAGCCAAGCTGCTACCTCCTTGGGAGTGGCAGCTGATACAATGCGACACATCTTTCATTCAAGTTACAAAGCACGCTCCTGAGGCCGAAATCAGAATGCATTTCCTAGAACTCCAGCACAAGCATTCCTGTGCAGAGTTCTACACAGACGCTTCGAAGTCAAACACCGGGGTATCCTATGCAGCCGTCGGCCCATCCTTCTCGGAATCCGACGTACTGCATCCGGAAACAAGCATATTTACGGCCGAGGCTTACGCATTACTCTCTGCTGTGAACCATATAAGAAAATCAAAACTTCCAAAAGCAGCGATCTATACAGACTCCCTAAGAGTCGTGAAGGCCTTAATCACATTCAGCAAACGTAAAAATCCCGTATTTAATGAGCTCTATTCCGTCTTGTGTAAAGCGTATTCATCTAAGCAGCATATCATAATATGCTGGGTACCTGGCCATAGCGGAATTGAAGGCAACGTTCTCGCGGACGAGATGGCCACGTCGATCGGATCGCGAGCCGCTAACCCTACGGCTGTGGTGCCTGTCACAGATCTGAGGCCTTTCTTGCGAAGGAAGCTGCGAGCCCACTGGCAACACATGTGGGACGCGGAAACGGATAATAAGCTCCACCTGATAAAGCCACAGTTAGGATTCTGGCCCTCTACTACAAAATCGAGCCGAACAGATGTCCTATTCTATCGTCTAAGAATAGGACACACATTTGGCAGCCATAACTTTCTACTCACCGGAAGTGAGCCTCCAACCTGTGGTATATGCAGGAAGAGGCTGACCGTACTCCACGTCCTCCTGGAGTGTCGGGAAGCCGAATCTGACAGAAAGATACATTTTTCCTTAGCATACCGACAGCACATTCCCCTTCATCCTGCCATGTTTCTTTGTCCAGAACCGCTTTTTAATACAGACACAATCCTAGGTTTTCTCAGAGATGTGGTCTTACATGTTATTAGTCCCATGCATTCGCAGCGCCTCCTCTCTCCAGAGGATGCCGCTGAGATACTTGTTTTGCATAGCACATACCTCCAGGCCCTTGTGTTTTTAAGGGCTCTAAGGAGGCAGTAGTGCTCTAGCATTTCTTATAATCTGGTATATTTTACCTATCGTATCATTCTTTTTAAATGCATCGAAATGTTCATAGTACAAGTCATATGTCATCGCCATAATTTTATTACACAGATTTTACGCACTTTAGAGCGTATATTTTAAGGCCCCTTTACAGCCGTGGCGCTCTTTGGCCATTCCTGGCCCTTGCGCCATAAAACCCCATACGTCATCATCATCATCATCATCATCACTTCTTTATATATATAAATGTGTATATGTATATATATATATATATATATATATATATATATTCATCTCATCCATGGGATCGAATGCGAGCGCTGTTGCTTTGTCTCTCCGTGTAGTAGTTAAGAGAGCCAGCTTAAGGGAGGAGAAGAAGGAAGGAAAGGAAAGTCTCTGAATCAAAATTGCAGCGCCGTGGTTTTAAAGCGCACCCGTGGTAGAGAAACAGAAGGCGATATAAGCGTACGTGGCCATGATAAGCACACGATCAGCAACTGCCAAATCAGGGCTAGAAAAGCCGAGAAAACCAAAGTGTACCGCATTGCTCATGATTCAGACCTAGTGGTCATTAACTAATCGGCATTAAGTTTGTGCCTCCCTTAAACCCTTTCTTCCATCATGGCGTCATATTACACTTCCTTCATATTACACTTTCTTCAGAATAGTAATCGCTCTATTATTCATTTCAATGTGCGTAGCCTCCGTAAACATCTCGAGAATCTGCTTTCAACACTTTTTTCACGTTTTCAATCATTGCAGTCTCTGAGACCTGGCTTAGCGAAGATGGTAAAAACTTGTGCTGTTTCCCTTCTTATAAATCAGAGTATACACACAGACAGCCCAGCAGCTACGGCGGTGCAGCTGTCTATATCTCGTCCAGAATCCCGTACAAAAGAAGACTCGACCTCACGTTAAATATTCAAAACTGTGAATCAGTATGGTTGGAATTCGATACTAACTTTCTTAACACCGGTGATAGAAACTTCATATTTGGATGCGTTTACCGTTCACCTTCCTCTTCAATTCCAGACTTGTATTTCTCTCGAAAGAATAATGGCAAAGTTATCCACTGAGACAAAAGTACTAATTATGGGTGATATGAACATAAATTTAATGGAGTCATCCCCGAGCTCTGTCAATTATTCGTCTTGTTTCCAGAGTTTTGGTTACGATTGTCTTATTAATATCCCTACTCGTTGTAATCGATCATGCATTGTCTAATCTTTTGAATCCACCTGATGCAGGAGTACTTGAAAGTGACATTACTGACCATTTTCCCCTTTTTCTGCGCACTACATCTGCACACTCTTCCTATTTCAATTCTTACACCAAACTCGTTCTTGATAGAAAATTGTTCTCAGCAGCTGTATTTCACACTGACTGGTCTTTCGCTTTTGACACAAATGATCCGCAGGTAGCCTTCTCGCGATTTATAACAAAGTTGATATCATACTATCATACCTACTCTGAGATAAGTAAATGCAGAAAGAAATTGGCTTCACCTCAAAATCCCTGTGTCACCGATAGTTTGCTAAAGGCCATGCGCGCACGAGAAAACCAGTATAAAAAACTAAAAGACAACCATTCAATATAAGCTTACATGCGCGGTACAAGAAATCTTGCAACACTTTCTTCACGGCTTAAAAAAGCTAAAACCAAATATTATGACGAAAAAATACTTACATGTGGTTCTAATCTAAAGAAATAATGGCAAATAGTGAACTCCTTTTTGAATAGGAAACAAGGAGCTGATAGCATCACTGAAATATCCCACGATGCTAATACTTATTTCGAACCTCTTACGATTGCGGATGCTTTCAGTAATTTCTTTTTTGATAACTCCACTCAAACTCAGCACAACGTCTACGCATCAAAGCGCCTTCCGCATTCATTTTATATTTTTCCAACCACTCCTGATGAGGTGGTATCAGTAATAAACAATTTAATAATAACTAGTGCTGGACTGGACAACACTCATACTTGTCTTGTTAAAAAATGGCTGTGGCTTAGCTAAGGTTAAGGCCAGGATGCGAAGCATACTAGCCTTTATTTTAGTTGTTGAACCACTGTTTAGCCTGGTGAACTGCTGTTGCTTGGCTATATTTGGTTCGGCTAGACGAAGAAACAACTCATGCGTTACTCTGCTTCGCCTTCAAGAGTGGAACGCGACAGCGTTCCCATCGACCCGCCAAGGGTTGTAAGACAATGGGCTACGGCGCAGCGTCTACGCGCCCCGCATTGGACGCGGTGAGCGTCGAGCAACGCAGCGTTCGGCGCGGCAACGAAATGTGCGCCTGGGCAAGCGACGCACGCCTGAGCCTTAGAAACAGCTCGTTTCTAAGGCAACACCGCATTCACTAGAGGCGCTTTTGTACCGCTTTGAAGCATCGTACTCGTGGCTCAGTACTAGGGAGGTGTTCTACGCCTGGGCGCGCAGTCTGCTCAGGCAGCTCGCCACCGGCCATCGGCGATGCCGCGTTCATGCCTCGGCAATGCCCCGCCGTTTTACGCGTTTGGGTTTCCGGCAAGAACTGCGTTGTTTTTGCGCATACTGCGGGTCTTCGCAGAGTGTAGAGGCTGGACCACCTGTCCAGTCAGCTTGTTCGGCGAGTGGCTGGTTCTTACCATGTTACCCAAGAAGTGGAGTAATTACTGTTTAAGAAGAAACATACTGAGATGCATATATACATTGATTCACGTTGTTGAATGTAATTTCTGGTTGCGCAATAAAAGTAGCTTAGCTAAGGTTAAGCCCAGGATGCGAAGCATACTAGCCTTTATTTTAGTTGTTGAACCACTGTTTAGCCTGGCGAACTGCTGTTGCTTGGCTATATTTGGTTCGGCTAGACGAAGAAACAACTCATGCGTTACTCTGCTTCGCCTTCAAGAGTGGAACGCGATAGCGTTCCCGTCGGCCCGCCAAGGGGTGTAAGACAATGGGCTACGGCGCAGCGACTACGCGCCCCGCATTGGACGCGTTGAGCGTCGAGCAACGCAGCGTTCGGCGCGGCAACGAAATGTGCGCCTGAGCAAGCGACGCACGCCTGAGCCTTAGAAACAGCTCGTTTCTAAGGCAACACCGCATTCATTAGAGGTGCTTTTGTACCGCTTTGAAGCATCGTACATTGGTAGGTTCTTACCGGCCAATTACCCTCTCTACGTAGATTACAAGATATCTATGAAGGTCTTGGCAAGAAGATTACAAGGTTTTATTGAAGATATAGTCGGACCACAGCAGACGTGCGGAATTAAAGGTAGGAGCATAACGACGAACATTCATATAGCAAGAAATATTTTAGAGTGTTGTGATGTTTTTTCCAACCACGTGGCGATGCTCCAAATAGATCTGGAAAAAGCTTTTGACCTTGTCACGCACGAAATATTGTTTGCCATTATGGAATATGTAAATGTAGGGAAAATAATACTGGAAGGTGTAAAAATGTCGTACACTGGATGCTCTGCCTCAATTATAATTAACAAACAAGTCAGCAAAAGCATCCATGTCGTCTCTTCGATGAAACAAGGGTGTCCTCTGCCGTCACTACTTTTTAGCCTTTATTTAGAGCCATTTTGTTTAACGATTATTCAAAATGAGGAAATAACAGGCTTTCGTATTATGGCTTGTGAAGTCAAAATATTATCTTACGCCGACGACATAGCTGTTTTCTGTACCGATAGAGAAAGTGTAACAAATGCGATAAAAGATGCCACAGCTTTCTGTCAATTCACAGGGAGCAGAATAAACTGGAATAAATGTCAGGGTTTCTGGCATGGTGAATGGGATAGTGTGCCAGTCACGTACGCCAACATTCAGTGGACGACTACTCCAAGTAAATACCTAGGCGTTCCACTACAACATTACACGGATACAGAAGAATACTGGAAAGAACAGACAGAAAAGGCTCGAGAGAAAACACAAAAATGGGGAGGACGAGACCTATCAATTTTTTCCCGGGCCACAGTGTGTAACATTGTTATTATTGCTCGAGTATGGTATGTTTTGCAAGCGTTGCACATGTCGCGCATGAGTATTCAACGACTGCATAGAGTGTTGGCTGTTTTTGTATGGAACTCATCATGGGAAAGGGTGAGCCGCACAAATTTGTTCCTTCCAGTGCGATCGGGAGGACTGGGTTTGATTCATTTGTTCGCGAGACAAATTGTCTCTAGGTTC
The DNA here is from genome assembly GCF_023375885.2 of Dermacentor andersoni. Taxonomy (NCBI): domain Eukaryota; kingdom Metazoa; phylum Arthropoda; class Arachnida; order Ixodida; family Ixodidae; genus Dermacentor; species Dermacentor andersoni. The sequence continues at coordinate 138,920,231 of NC_092817.1, read as the reverse complement.
GTATATTATCGCAATCAAAGAAATCCTTTTTTAAGAAGTGTTATGCAAGTGAGATTGGCGAACGCATTGCCAGATGTCATTGTGTCATCATGCGCCCATATGCAACGCAATGTCCGCGGATACATGCATGAAATTGTTGCGGCTGTCCAGTTTCTAAAAGTAAGATTTTCAATGGAATACCTCAGCGAGGTCAAGAGAAAACGCCTCTACAAAGACCTAATTGATGTGATGATGCCTGTTCCCTTGTATCGAAGGATGTACAATCCTGGGCCAGGCAGCAATGTTTTAAAAAGGGTTAAAAGTATGACTATCCGATCGTCAGTCAAAACTTTCTTTTTCATGCTCCATAGTGGCACACTTTCTACAATACCGTGGCTAAAGGAAAAAGGGTTGTTGGTACCATGGTCGGTAGACTGTGTAATATGCAAAAGGCCTGAAACAATCGAGCACATGTTTCTCGATTGTTGCGATGCCGTATTCTTATGGGACATCTTGCAAAGAACCCTGAAAAAGGAACTGCCGCTTACACCCTACGGCATTCGATTTCTTCCCGTCGAAAGCGAAGGTGTGCCGGACGATATGCTAATGATTCTAGTAATGCACAGTGTTTGGAAAAACAGAATGTCAGTGCGTAATGCGGACGTCAACGCGAGGTCAGCCCGGGACAACTTCAACGAAAGCATTGCATATTTACGAGATGTGTACAAACGGAAGGAAGAAAAGCCAGATTGGTGTGTTTATCTGGACGAACTCCTGACCGTAAAGCGTTTTTACCCACTTATGCTAGCCAGACACAAGCTAGCATTTTTAATGTGATGTTATGATGTTATTTTTCACTGTATTGTGCCAAGTTGGCAATAAAGAGAAAAAAAAATACTCCAGGCTCAGTGGTAGTGTCTCCGTCTCACACTCCGGAGACCCTGGTTCGATTCCCACCCAGCCCATCTTGCAAGAGTTGAGCCAAAGCCACCTAGAAACAAGCGCAGCTGCTTATATACCGCCGCGACGCCGCGAGCGATGGCGCGAGTTGGAGCCCCGTTTCTCCTCTGTCGTGACGTCACGGTGTCACGTGGTCAGCCTTGAACCACTTTTTTAAGAAAGGCGAACGTTCATTACTATCTAACTACATGCCTATCTGTGTTTTACCCTTTTTTACCAAGGTCATCGAGAAAATTATCTAAACACGATTGATGAAATACACAACCAAATTTAATATTCTTTCACCTGATCGATTTCGATTTAGATTCAGTTTCTCCACTGACCTAGCACTTGCATCTCTTACTGATCAGTTAAAGAAAGCCATTGATAACGGTAAATTCGCAGCATCCTTAATTGCAGACTTTTCAAAGGTATTTGACAGCATTGCCCACGAGATTCTTTATCTTAAACTAGGCTGAATTGGTATCACAGTTCCTCCTTTACTACTATTACGCAGCTACTTACGAGACAGATACCAGGTTGTTAGTGTTTCCGATGCTCATTCTAAACCTAAAATGACTAATTTAGGTGTACCACAAGGATCCATATTGGGCCCGTTACTCTCTTTACTTTATATTCATGATCTACCTAACTGCCTCATATCTTCTAAATGTATGCTATACGCCGATGATACCACAATTACTAATTCTGGCGAATGTTTGTCGACGGTAATAACCAAGCTTAATAGTAATCTTTATAACCTGTCAGAATGGTGCAAAATGAATTGACTTACCAGTAACCCTACTAAAACTACATTTATTTTATTCTCATCAAAAATAAATCATCACTTTGCATTCCGCCCATCTCCATTGGTGACCATTTATTACCAGCAAGTGAAGAATGCACGTACTTAGGTGTTATTACTGACTGTACCCTAAAATTGCATCGCTATATAACGCATAATAAAGGGAAGTTATCACATGGAATAAGCTTTCTTATCAGGGCACGTCCATTTTTTTCGCGACCTGTGTTGTTCTCACTCTATTTCGCGTTTGTACACTCTCACATTAATTACTGCATAACTTCCTGGGGTAACACGTACACTATTCACCTAAAGCCGATACAAACCATCCAAAACCAGGCAATTAGAATAATCACGTCGAATCCACACACCGCCAATGCCAAACAGTTACTACAAGCAAATAACATTCTAGACATTGCAGCCCTTGTCAACTACAACCTTGCCACTTTTCTTTTCAAACTAATAAATGACAAATTATCATTATCGCTAATTCCTATATCAATCCTAGCAAAGACTGACTCAACTCGTTTTGCACTGCATAATAACTTCATTCTGCCCAAAGGGCGCACTAATTATGGGGAAAAGACAGTTCACGTTGCAGTCATATCATCATGGAATACATTACCATTTGTCATAAAGCCCATCGATGTTGTGATGAACTGATAATTTTCTGTTATGTGATATGTAAGTGACACTATGCACTGTAGAATCCGATTTTGGTTTTAGACCTGCCATTCTTAAGTACTACAACATGTATTTAATTTTTTCTTTAATTTGTTTCTCTTTCTTCCTCCATTATTTAGTTTTAACTAGTTTCGAAATATTGCTTTCTGCCGTTATCTTGTCTATTAATTAGTTCATCTACGTAGATTTGTATCTCATTATTTATGATTACTGCAATTGTACCAATTGAACTGTTGTTCCTTGCCAAATGAACTTTTATGCTAAGTATGAACAGGAGGTCCCAATTCAGTTTTAACTATAGGACCTCTTCTGTATACCTTTATTTGTATATTATTTTTAGTCAATCATAAAAACTGATTGATTAATTTATTGATTGACTGGGCGGAAAAGGCCAAGCAGGCCCAGGGCCTTACTTGAGCCCGATCTCTCAGCCACGCCCCCTTTCCCCTTCCCCTTTCAATAAAGTTTACCACCACCACCATGTGCGGCCTGTGTTTGTGAGCCGATTAATTTTATTGATGAGATGGTGCTTGCCGTACGCTTCCTTTGTGGCTTATGTACATTTCATACAGCTAAAAAGAGACTCGTAGATTACTTCTGGGACAAAGCAAGCAAATACATTGTGTAGCGGCAATACCTTACGTGCTTGTTTGCTCCTCACTTGTGCCGCTTACCCAGTGCGGGGGATATGCCAAGAAGCCGGCTTTTAAAAGTTAAAGGGAAGGGCACAGAGAAATAGCTAAACAAAAGTATATAAGGGTGAAGTGCAACGTTCATGATAATTACGCAACAGATTTACCTTACAGATACAGAATTAAAATATTCTATAATATATAAACAGCAAATTTTATGTATGCTTTTAGTGTGTGCTATTAACACTAACATTGAAAGTCGTCTTCTTCTTCGAGCCCGTACTGCTGCTTGTCAACACAAGCATTTACCCACGATGGCATGAAAGAGGTTCACTGAGGAGTGGCACATACCAAAGATCACGTACCCCGTGACCCAAGCTGGCTCTATGGTTGTGAACCCTGTTCTCTAAACATAGCAGCTAGTTATAGACAGACATCCGAAAGTATGAAAAGTAGTTTAAGAATCATTATCGCTCTGCAAAATCCTGAACATTCTTAATACTTTGGTTCACTTCTAATATTTCTTGCTTGTGCTGGATAAAACTTTGTTTTTCTGAAGCATGTGAGATCCAAACAGCGTATGAAGCTAAGAATCTAGTCAAGTAAGATTAGTATACTAGATCTGCAACAGGCACTATAGTTCTCATTTATTTGGAGTAAGGCTTCGTTGCAAATTTTGTTATGTGGCTTAAAATTACCTTGCTAACATTTACTTAAACATGTACGTTGACAGAGGTTGCAGGAGTGCTCATTGAGGAGACGATCCTGGCACAGCGTAGTATAACCGGCCATGATGGACCAGGCAAGTTTCTAAGTGAATTGCTTCGCCGTGTGTTCACTGAGGAAGAACTCACGGGTAACTCACTTTTCGAAAAGGAGAACTCCAAAGGAAAAAAAAGACTCTTGACCTCATCAGGGTCAGCTCTGTTAAAGGCAAGTACTGTACGTTCATTCTGGTTTCCTTTTCACATTCACATTTTATGTTTTAAATTGGCAGCATGCCATTAGCATGAAAAATTACTCTCAAGTAGCCTGTGTAAGAAACTGCTTGATGATTAGCCTACCATTAAAGTTGACTGCTCATATGATCTTAAGTGACTATCGTCTCCATACTCAACTGCTCAAAAATTTAAAAGCGGCCTAAATTGCCACAAGTTGTTGGCAGCATCACCTGTTGAAATGAGGTGCATTTGCCCATCAGTAGTGAGACTTGCCTGAGATTACAATGAGTAGTTGTCTGTGTAGACTACTTTTCTAGTGGCATGGAAGATATGCTGAGTAACTCAAAAGTGTTATACCGCAAAACACAGTAGTTTCATCTGTTTTAACAGACTACATTGAATGAAAGTTGGTTCTGTCTTGAAGGAGGTCCCTGCGTTGCCAGACAGTAGCCTGTCAGCAGAGGTAACTTCAGTTGTATATTTTTCTTTGGTTGCTTCGATTGAAGCAACAATGGGGACACAGTTGCCAGCATTACTGTCGATATTGCTATGTTTAGCGAACGCTCAGTGGCGCTGTACTTTCTGTACAGGCCACGCTACGCAATACCAGACCGCTCTTGGGCCTGCCCTAACACCCCCCCCCCCCTCCTTCCCATCCGAAACGCAACGCAAGAGCAGCTACAGATGGTACTAACCAGCTTCGTATTGGAAGACCAGCGCAAGGTTATCGCCATAGCTAAAAGTGCTGCCACCACTCTTGAGGCCCTAGACTGAGGGATCCACCCAAAATAGTAACCCAACCACTACTGGTGCCGTAACCATATAAGGTATCTCTAGAGCATCACACGCGTAATGCGAAGGCGTGGGATCGTTCCCCACCAGCGGCAAGTTGTTTTTTCATCCACTCTCATTTCTATTAATTTATCATTTCTTTAAATCAATTTGTAAGTTCAAGTAATTTCCTTGTTTTTGTCATTTGTGTCTTTGGTTGTTAACTTTTTATGCTTGGAAACAACCTGTGATGGCTGTTTTCTTAGCAATGCAACGACGTTTAGCAATGCACAGATAATAAGAGGACAGTCAAAATCAACAGTTTTTCTTTTGTCTCTCTCTCTTTCTTTTTTTTTTTTTTACAATCGCCCTGATTGTCAAGTCGGCACATTTTGAAGTGGTACATTTACTTTCTTGAACGCATAGGTTTTGCCTTTTCTGTAAACGTGAGTCGCTTCCCGGTCTGTTCATTTCGCTTTTATTTTATGTTTATTTTTTGCCACGGGCCTGTTTGGCAGCACGTATAGGCTCTGATGAAAAACAAGACTGCCAATTTAATTTGTCTTTGGTCCGACGCGAGTTTCTGGCGCGATATATAGCTACGCGCGCGCTCTTTCCATGCGGTAGCCGCCATGGTTGCTCAATGGCTGTTGTGTTGGGCTGCTGAGCAGGAGGTCGCGGGGTGGAATCCCGGCCACGGCGGCCGCATTTCGATGGGGAGAAAACCACCCATGTACATAGATTAAGGTGTAGGTTAAAGAACTCCAGGTGTTCGAAATTTCCAGAGTCCTTCAATATGGCGTGCCCCATAATCAGAAAGTGTCTTTGACAAGAAAAACCCCGTAATTTAATTTATTTCTATACAGTGTGAGCAGATCCGGGATTTTTAAATATTCTGCGCCTATTCCATTGCGTTTCGTCCGTGGTCAGCGCGGCGCTTCGGCAGCATTATCCAGGTGCTTTTGTTATCAATGTGATCAGTCGGCCTTGAAAGACGGTTAATAAGTGTGACGTAGAAATGAGATGAAGAAATCGCTTCGAAGGGGGTAAAGCTGCTCTTGGTGCTCCTTCCGTGCCACTATCAAACGTGATGTGCTGTCTCTTCAGGTTTGCGACAGGCAAAGTAGTTGCTTTCTGCCTGCTTATTTGAGGGCGCTGCTTTGAGGGCCCCCAGCGCAGTCACGTATTTTTCATATTTCGTGGGGTTTACTTGTTAGTATAAAAAGAGATTCGTACGCAAGTAGCACGTCGCTGAAAATACAGCAGGTATATATAATTTTGGGGAGCCTACCAATGCTTCTGACGCTTTGGTACTTACGGCCATACATCTACAGATAGATAATTAGGTACAATTAACTCAATAAATCTCATTAGCGACAAAATTTTTGGCCACTACTTCACTGTATACTTACAAAAATATGCACTACGTCTCTATTTAGTAACCCAATCGCTTTCTTTGAAATCTTGGTGCATGATAGCTGGGACACCCTGTATTAACAACAAATATTATGCGGACGCGTTTGGCTGCACGCGTGTGCATGATAAAAGTTGAGACAAACAAATCAAGTAGTTTTGTAGAAGCAGAAAGCGGTTTCTCGCGTCTTTTGTGGTGCTTCGTTAAAAATACACGTTGTCTCACGTTTTTAAAATACATTGCGTCTTTGACTTTCCTTGCCCGAATGCGTCCTTCATCGCTCACTGATACGGAAGGATATGGCGATAGACATATGTGCCGTAGGCTTCAAGATCCCATTTATTGTGAATATAAATATAGAATTGTAAGCAATTTGTTTTGCAGAGGCAGAGCAGCGTTTATCGTGGAGGACTTATGAAAGCAGGTCAAAATACAATTTAATTTGATATAGAGAGTATTTATAGGCTACTCTACCTCTGCTGCAAAACTGAATCTGCAACGTAAAACAATTAGCTCCTTTCCAAGCTACTTCTCAATTTTATTATTGAATGAAGAGAAGCAGATGCTTTCTGTATATTTATTGCCTCAATGCAGCTGGTTCAGAGTAAATCGATAAACTATTGGTTCTTTGTTAAATTATTCCAATTTCTTCAATTCGGCTTTAGAAGTGCAATTACCAAGAATGCACACCTGCAAAAGAAGAAAAATGTTATTATAAGTAAGTTTAAATGAAACTGCTCAATATAACTCACCAGCATTTATAGCATGAGCCTTTATAAACACTGCATATTAAAGGACACATACAATTGCAAACAAGGCATAAATGGGGCTAGAACTACAAAAAATAAAGGAGATCGACTTTTTGTATTTTTCAGTATATGACACATTTCTCCAAGCAACTCACTATTCTTCGAGCTAGTACTTCCGGTAAATAAACCACAGCAAAACGTGGGGATGGGGCGCTTTCTCTACCCTTATCACAAGATCAGTTTCTGCTCAAGAATTATATGTATCCTTTTGAAGGAAAGTACGTAGCCACATGGGAATTCGTTTCATTTCTGCACGACGGACATGCACTAAAGATCTGAATCGCAACGTTTTCAAATTAAAATTTACTCCTTTCACTGCAGTGTAAATTGATTAGTTACAAAGGTGAAAGTGCAGAAAGTAAAATGTATTGGCTGCTGTTTGGTGCAGGTCTGCAAAAAATATACGCCCTTTTGCATTAGCAAATTTACATGGCCGACAAGGCAACAAGTTTCTGGCAGAAGCCATATTCAGCATTTTTTTAAATCTTCTCCGAGAGCAAATCGTGAGTGGTACAGGTCTCATATTATGTTGTTGCTATTACGTCGAAAATTGCGTTTTTTATATCGCACGCTATTGTGTTTAAGTGCAATTCCGTATGACTGACCAATATGGTATAGTCGCTTGGTATCTTTACGATGTCCTTAGATTGTTGATTACGGCTTGTGAATTATATTTACATCTTATTTTGCGTATCTTTATTTCATTCTGAAAAAAAAAATGTCCCTTTGGAAGTGATGCATTGCTGCCTTTTGCCTTCATGCACTGTCTTTATTTAATACCCACAGGCTAAATGTATGTGACGACGTTGGGAGGCTTGCAAAAAAAAAAAAAAGGGCGCTTTAAGCGCGGGCTACATGGAGCGAATTGTCACGGCGAACGCGGCGCGGCGAACAGGGGCGCGGCGGCAAGACGTCGAAGATGCGCTGCATAGCAATACATGAGGGGAACAGCGGGCGGACGCCGCCGCGAGTTCGCCCTGTTGGCCCCAGTGTTATCAGACTTAGCATACGCGTTGTAATAAATGATGAAACAAATATAAGCGCTTCTTAAGGTGGCATATACCGCTTTTATAACTGAAAAATACATCAACACTAGCGCAGACACCAACGTGGTTGCAGAAGACGAGAAAAGGCCCGCACGCGAAAGACCACCATGCCTAGCGACCGGAACTGGCGCCTCCCGATTGGCTGTCGTCCGCCGCTGCGCGCTCGACGCTTCCGGCGGCCCGACGAAAATATTTGGACAGGCAGGTCGGCGGCGGCCGTCAAATTTTTGGACGCCGGCCGTCGGGCGTTCGCCGCCCAAGGAAGTTCGTCGCTCGGACGCCGGTTATTCGTTCCATGTATTCCGGGCTTTATGTAAGCGCGCTCCGAACTAGAAAGTCAGGCAGTCGACTTAGCTCGCATGCGACAACTTCGAAGCGTAGTTTAACGGCGATTTTTGGCGACTACTCCATGCAACAGAACGTGCTATCTGAAGAGTCTTATAATGATTCTGCATCAGCCATTACGTTTCGCGTGTTTTCTGAACTTGGCACTGCAAAGCTGCTTCAGTTCTTAGTCAACGGCGGCGAACTTATGAACTCGACACGCGACGACCTGTTCACACTGCTATCAGAGGTACGCCACCACACGAATTGTTCGTGCTTCAAAATATGCCGATGGTTGTAATAATTCGGAGGTCGGATGAGTACGGAGATCTGTATGATTCAACGCATTCACAATTACGTGGTAAACCAAATATTTGCCCAACAACGATTATTTTATCCAGTACTAGTGCACTGAGAAGACATCGGACAGCCCTTTCTCCCCTTCGTGCAAAACTAGAGCGTGAATGTGAAACCAAACTGCGCGCCAATTGAGCCTTGAGAGGGTGAAACTGCAAAGAGGAGGGAAATAAACAACGTCAGTTTGCCGGAAGCCAACGCAGGCACAAGCACCCGCTCACCATCTCCTAGGTTGGAACTCACGCAGCGCACTCCGTCATAACGCACGGAAAGCAGATTGGGGACATTAGGTTTACTTGTAGCGCGCTACACCGACAACTTAGGTCTAGAACGCTTCCGACTGGAGTGTTTTCCCCATGCTTTTTGGTTGATATTCGGATCGGGTTAATGTGAACGACAGCACAAAAGTGCCATTCTAAAGTGGCCATGTCAAAACCCAATCAGGATGAAACCGCGACTACATGGCATGTTTATAGGTGAATGGCCAGAAACTCACTGAGCATTCACTATTCTATGGAGAGTAGAGGATTTCACGACGGGTGCTGAGTAATGAAGTGAAAGAACAGCGTTACGTACCGTGCGCTATCATGGGTTGCGCGCATTATTCTTCCCGTATACCATCATTATTCGCGTACGCGCAAGGAACATACTCGTTAGACATCAAGTCAATGAGAGAGGAACTAGTAATACAAAAACTAGGTTGTAAGAATATGTATGAGAATTACAATCGACTAGAGCATCCTTGAGTGTTACAATGTGCACTGGGACTGTACACATAGCGTGGACCTAGTGGTCTAGAACTTTAGGAGAAGACAGAAACCCAAGGGAGACTCGAGAAGATCGAAGTAAATTGGAACGCCGACGCTCAGAAAGAGAAAGCGAATGCTCTCCAGGCTTGCGGTCATCTCTCGGTACACGGTCGTCAGTTATACGAATTTTGCTATCACTACTCACGAAGCAGAGGGAAAGGCACTGACGCTCACACATTTACACATAGACACCACCGACATCTTCCACGCCAATGAAGAGGGAATGCGTACTCATAGCTTAACCGTCCCATTCACCGAAGTCAGACAGCACTGGCGAGCCCTGAGAGACATCAGGGCGTCGCGCGCTCCTTGAGGAAGGAAGCCAGAATGCGTAAACAAAGGCTAACGTATTTTTGCCATTGAGGTCTCTGAGGCATTTTTTCAAAAGTTCCAGGTGGCTCGGCGTATTTGAAACGTCGGGGCTTTTGACGTGGCTTTGATGGTGTCACAAAACTGATCATTGCACAGGCCAGTCGTAACAGGCTGCCCAGCGGGGCAGAGAGCTCCCAATGGACAGCGAAAAGCACCTGTTCTTTGTAGACTCCACTGGTGGTCGTAGCCGCAGGCGGTTGACTCACACCAGCCGACCGGTATGCGGTCGACGAATTTTTTTCGATAGGTATTTCGCTCCGTCGTGAAGAACACCTCTCAAAACATTGCGAAGTTGAACTCCAGTCTCTAGTTCATGGCGCCGGTGCCAGTTGGAACCACACCGATAACTCAGCAGCTCAGCTGGCAAACGCGTGAGATAGAGAGACGGAACTTTCCACTGGTGTGGGCTGCAAGCTCGGGCCAGGTCCTAATGCGCATAGAGGTCTGCCAGTCCATGTCGCTAAATTACATCACTAATTTGCACTACGCTGTTATTGTCACGCTGGTCTGAAATTAAATTATCAGTCTAGTCTACCAAATTAAAGCGTAAGCACTAAAATCTCACTCATAAATTGTTCCTTCTGAAACATTTTCTTACCGAAAAAAGAAAAAAAACAGCAAAAGTTCAAAAACTCAGTCGCGAAACAGAAACGACACAAAGTTTATACTCATCGAACTTTATTTACTCTTGCGTTAAACGTTTGTTGAGCCATCTGATTTAACCTCTGAGACACGCCTTGTTTTACGCACCTCGATATAATTTTTCTACAGGGCGAGGCTTCAACAGGAGAAGGCCACTTTTAGAGAACATTTATAGCATCTGATGCAGAGCGTTGATGGCAGCGACCCGCTTATAATCGAACTCAAACTTGCAAGGTAGCGTGACAATTCAGGAACAGCTAATACAGTGCACGAGAACCCTTCCTCAATAGCGCTGTACGCCTTCACGCGGCTGGTTCGCTTTAGACATCCATAGACAACGGGGTGCTCGCACTTTTCCATCTCCTTCAAAATTATACATCAAACCATTTCCTCTTTTCCATACATCAAAACTAGCGTGCCGCGCTCACGGGTATCTCCAGACCTACGTACTCAGTTTAATCCTGTGATCTGGGTACTGGCTCGAAGTCCTTTTCTTCCTCTATGTCACGATAAGCCCATCCACTCTTCTCGTGGCGGAAAATTACGTTTCCCTGTGCCATCCGACACCTCGCAGCTTTGAATGTCAAACCTGGTTGGCGTAGGCGATTTCGCCCTGGATCTCCGTGTTTAAAGTGACACGTTCCTGCTATGCAATCGTAGTAGATATCGAATGTGTGCGTAGCAATAGACTTTGCCCCATCTGACGATTTCTGCGTGTCACTAAAGCCTTCATCGATTTAAAGCTATCCCTGACTCGTCCACGAGCCAGCGAAAGGCCCTGAAGTGATGCCTACTAGCTTTACGAGCGCTTCCGCTTGATTGGTCGGCTTACATACAAATTCCCGTATGTCGCATTTCCTCAGAAGTGGCTCTCTATCGTGGAAACAGCCAGTTTTTCTCGAACCTGAGTCCTCGGAGCACTGACTTGCATTCCACAGGCGTAGAATATCCTGCCGATATGACTTACGCGCAATCAGCTGATTGGACTCCGTTTCCCTGTTGTCATGCAACGCCTCTCTTGAAAGCCCAGATTATTCAGAGCTGAATCTTCGCTTAGATCATCCCCCTAGATGTTTGACACTCAAGAGTCGTCATTTCCTTGGGGCCACCAGACGCAAGTGCTAATCTCTATCCTCATTCGGCTTCCTGATGTTGGTCCCACAAAAGTCTAAGTAGACGTACCTACCCGATTAGTTTCGGGCAATCTCTAGCTGCACTTGGACCGCATCGTGTTCACCCCTCTTCCCGATTACGCGGGCGTCTGTCTTCATATTGTCACATCCTATATGGTCACCGCGGGTATGTGCCAGGCGATGGGAACGACGCTGAAGTAGCGCGCGAGTGAAACAACAGAGACTACAACGACGCCGCGTTGACTGCTCTGATAAAGTGCTTCCATACGTCCTCTACGCCGGCTTTCCCGTCTTCTACTAGGCTGCGACACTGGTGGAGGTGCGGGGTAGGTTGCCTGATGCTCGGCACCCCTTCGCGGAGCCATACCTCGAAAACGGAATCACCTTCGTTCGTCAAAACTCCTGTTCACCGGTACAGTCGCCGCCTGCTAGGCCTGACGCCCGAGTTCAACCCTTTGCAGGACCCTGCTGGAACGCGTCTACCTACTTCCGCCATGGCTACTGCAACTCCATCGCAGGTGACGCTGCAAAATCCTAAGATACCAGAAAGTTTCCATGGCGACGCTTTTGAAGATGTGCAAGATTGGCTTGACCAATTTGAGCGTGTCGCCAGTTATAATGACTGGGGCTCCCAGCAAAAGCTGTCTAATGTCTATTTCGCGCTTCAAGACAGTGCGCGGACGTGGTTTGTGAACCGGGAGAGAAGTTTGACCACATGGGATACCTTCCGCACCCAGCTGCTGGACACGTTCACTAGTACCGACAGAAGAGACACTGCGCAGCGCCTACTCGAATCCCGTATTCAAAAACCAAACGAGAGCGTAGCCATGTATGCAGAAGATATGGCCCGCCTTTTCCGCAGAGCAGACCCTGAGATGACTGAAGAAAAGAAGTTACGCTATCTCTTGCGCGGAGTGAAGGAGGAACTGTTTGCCGGACTCGTGAGGAACCCACCGACGACAGTGGTCGAATTCACCAAGGAGGCTACCGCTATAGAACGGGCACTAAAGCAACGGTACCGCCAATATGATCGCGCGAACTCGCCGGTGAATGCTTCAGTTCTACCTGAGAGCTACGGCACGTCTCTGCGTGAAGTCATCCGGGAAATTGTGAGAGAGGAGATCCGGCAGCTCGGGATTTCTCCTATGGCACCAGCGGTGGCTTCTGTCGCTGATATCGTTCGGGAGGAAGTTCGACAGGCCTTTTCGTCCCCCGACCGGCAGGCGGTGCCGCGACGACTAACCTACGCGGAAGCTGTCTGTCGTCCACCTCCCGCGACTTCGATGCTGCTGACACCATCGACCACTACGACGCAGCCAGCACCGCCACTCCCGACGCCATATTTTCGCCAGTCACAGCCGCCGCCAGCTATGCCGTATCGCCGCCAGCCGATCGCTGCGCCTCGGTCTTACGGCGAATCCCCTGTGGGCTACCCGCTTCGAAAGACCGATTTGTGGCGCACCGCTGACCGCCGGCCGCTGTGCTTTCATTGCGGCGAAGCTGGACATGTTTATCGCGCGTGCCACTACCGCGCAGCCGGGTATCCAAGGTTTCCCAACTGCAATTACCCTGTGTTTGATGCTGCACGTGCCTGCGACGAAAATTCTACAAACTTTCGGCCAGAAGGTTCAGCGACGCCTCGATCACGTTCCCCTTCTCCGGCTCGTTATACCCCACCGACCCGTCGCGATTTTTCTGACGCCTCTAGGGGCAGGTCCCCTAGCCCACGCCGGAGAAACTAGAAGCAGTGACCTCCGGGGGTGAGGTTGCAAACCGTCTAGCTTTCCAAGAGCCCCCATCACCGACGATTGACGACTCTAAAACTCCGACGTCTCCAACCACACCCCCTGTAACCGATGCCGTCAGCGCCGATCTTGTCGTTTTCATTGACGGCCACCAAGTGGCCGCTCTCGTCGATACTGGTTCGCATTTTTCGATAATAAGTCAAAAGCTGGCCGACAGATTGAGAAAAGTGAAGACGCCGTAGACCGGGCCCAACATCAGAACTGCCGGCGGCCAGTTGATGACGCCGATCGGAAAATGCACAGCCAGGATACTAATCGCCGGTGAAACCTTCGTCGCCACCCTCGTCATTCTCTTTGAGTGCTGCAAGGAACTTATATTGGGTATGGATTTCTTGAGAGAGTACGGTGCAGTGATTAATGTCCGTGACCTCGTCGTCACATTTTCTACGAGCTCAGACGACGTCGACCCCGCGGAGCACCAGCGACCCCGCTTACGTATCGCCGACGACGACGTCACGCTTCCGCCGCGAAGCTGTGCCCTCGTACCTGTTATCTGCGACAACTTGAACACCGGGACTGGTGTCGCTGAACACATCGACGCACTGGTACTGAGTCAAGGCGTTTCCATCGCTAGGGCCGTAATTAACGTACACGACGGACGTGCTGAACTCCTGCTGACGAATTTTACCAGGGAACGTCGACACGTTGTTAGAGGCACGGCTGTTGCTTACTTCGACGAATTTACATCAATACAAGACTGCCTCTCAGTGGAGCACGTGACGGCCACCGTGGCCATGCCTGCCCCTGTGGTTGATATCAGTCGCACCTTGTCACCCGTCGAACGTAACAGCCTTCTTGAGCTCATCGATGAGTTTAAGAGCTGCTTTTCATCTACGTCACGAGTCAGCCAGACGCCGCTCACTAAGCACCGTATTGTCACCGAAGCCGACGCCAGACCAATTCGGCAGAATCCTTATCGTGTGGCACCGAAAGAGCGCGAGGCGATACAAACGCAAGTGAAGACGATGCTTGAGGACGGGGTTATTCGGCCATCTAAGAGTCCTTGGGCATCGCCTGTCGTGTTGGTGAAAAAGAAGGACGGTAGCCTGCGCTTCTGCGTCGACTATCGAAAACTCAACCAGATCACAAAGAAAGACGTTTATCCGCTGCCGCGTATCGACGATTCACTGGACAGGCTACGAAACGCACGTTACTTTTCGTCGATGGACTTGAAAAGCGGCTACTGGCAAATAGAAGTTGATGAGAGAGACCATGAGAAGACCGCTTTTGTGACGCCCGACGGACTTTATGAATTTCAGGTGCTCCCCTTCGGTTTGTGTTCGGCGCCAGCAACGTTTCAGCGACTAATGGACACGGTACTCTCGGGCCTCAAATGGCAAACCTGTTTGGTGTACCTCGACGACGTGATTGTTTTCTCCGCCACGTTCGAGGAACACTTACGGAGACTAAAGACGGTCTTTGAAGCAATACGCTCAGCTGGTCTAACTTTGAAACCTGAAAAGTGCCATTTTGGCTTTGAAGAACTTCAATTTCTCGGTCACGTTGTCAGTCGTGAAGGTGTCCGACCTGACCCTGATAAAATCTCTGCCGTTGCTAATTTCCCAACGCCATCAGATAAAAAGGCCGTGCGACGTTTTCTGGGCCTTTGCGCCTACTACCGACGCTTTATTGCGGACGTTTCCCGCATCGCATGGCCATTAACGCATCTAACCAGAGAAGATGTCCCCTTCGTATGGGGTGAAGACCAGCAACGGGCATTTCACGACCTACGGCAACGGCTGCAGACGCCTCCCGTGCTCGCACACTTTGATGACGACGCTCCTACGATTCTTCATACCGACGCTAGTAATCTCGGCCTCGGCGCAGTGCTGTTACAGCGGCAGGACGGTGCCGAAAGAGTGATTGCTTACGCCAGCAGGACGCTATCAAGAACGGAGGCAAACTATTCCACGACAGAAAAAGAATGTCTCGCACTGGTGTGGGCCGTCCTGAAATTTCGGCCATATTTGTATGGTCGGTGTTTCACCGTTGTCAGTGATCATCATGCACTTTGCTGGCTGACTAATTTAAAAGATCCAGCTGGTCGGCTAGCGCGCTGGAGTCTTCGTCTCCAAGAGTTCGACTTCACGGTTGTCTACAAATCAGGGAAACGACACACCGACGCCGACTGCCTTTCTCGGTCTCCTGTTCAGACTGCAGTGCACGGCGATGATGACACGGCTTTTCTAGGCGTGCTAGATACTGTCGCCGTTTCACGCCACCAACGCGAAGACGCAGAACTGGTCCCTCTTTTTGATTACTTAGAGGGAAGAACAGGCAGCGTGCCGAAGTTATTCGCCAGAGGGCTGCCTTCATTCTGCTTACGCCACGACGTTCTGTATAAAAAGAACTTTTCACCTAGTGGCAGCAGCTACCTACTCGTCATTCCCGCATCTCTTCGCGACGAAGTCCTACACGCCTGTCACAACGAGCCGACCGCTGGTCACTTGGGCTACACTCGGACATTAGCAAGAATTCGGCTAAAATACTATTGGCCGAGACTTGCGTCGATCGTGAAACGTTACACACAGACATGCCTGGATTGCCAGCGCCGCAAACCCCTACATGGCAAGCCAGCTCGACTGCTGCATCCTGTTCAGACACCGCAAGCGCCGTTCGAACAAATTGGCATGGACCTTTTAGGTCCGTTTCCGCTGTCCACTGCCGGAAATAGATGGATAATCGTCGTCACGGATTATCTTACGCGATACGCCGAAACAGGTGCTATCCAACGTGGAACAGCAGCCGAAGCAGCCCGATTTTTTGTCGAAACCGTTGTCCTAAGGCATGGCTCTCCCGCAGTGGTCATAACAGACAGAGGATCTGCGTTCACGGCTGCGCTTCTGGATACCGTGTTGCGACTAAGTGGTACCACTCACCGAAAGACCACGGCTTACCATCCCCAAACCAATGGGCTGACAGAACGTCTGAATAAGACTCTGGCAGACATGATGAGTATGTACATCGACGTCGACCACAAGAACTGGGACGAGATTTTACCATATGTTACATTTGCATATAACACGGCTCGCCAAGAGACAACACGCGTGACGCCTTTCAACCTCGTTTACGGACGTGAAGTGACAACCATGTTGGACGCAATGCTGCCGCACGAGTGCGGTGACGACGAGACTGGTGCCGAGGAGTTTACGCAACGCGCAGAGGAAGCCAGGCAGCTTGCGCGTTTGCGAATCAAAGAACAACAGGAATACGATGCCCGACACTACAATCTTCGACACAGACCCGTCACGTACAACGTCGGTGACCAAGTGTGGGTCTGGACTCCGATTCGTCGGCGGGGGCTGTCTGAAAAGCTCCTGCGAAGATACTTCGGCCCGTACACAGTTCTGCGCCGTATCAGCGATGTTAATTATGAAGTTGTCCCCGACAGCCATAACTGCTCCAAACGCCGGCGGCATCTGCCCGAGGTTGTGCATGTGCTTCGTATGAAGCCATACATTTCCTCATGACCTCAACTTTGCACCGTCTGTGCACAGCCTTCGGACGTTGGTGCATCGGGACGATGCCTCTTTTTTCAAAGGGGGGGCAAATGTCACATCCTATATGGTCACCGCGGGTATGTGCCAGGCGATGGGAACGACGCTGAAGTAGCGCGCGAGTGAAACAACAGAGACGACAACGACGCCGCGTTGACTGCTCTGATAAAGTGCTTCCATACGTCCTCTACGCCGGCTTTCCCGTCTTCTACTAGGCTGCGACAATATCACGGTGTGAGTTATTATCTAGACCGTGAGCTATCGCAGAAGTGCTGCAGCTCTCGGAATGCGGCACATCTGAAGGAACGCCTGAATTTTGTAGACAATCTAAATTCTTTATTCGCGGCGTTCTCATTACGCTCTAAAGGTACGGCCTCACTTGCGGAAATAAGCACGCGCAAAGCCGTGCGCTTAAAAATGCTCGCCGCCAAAGGCGCTTTCGCGGCAAAAATTCTCTAGAATAACAGCTTGAGCTTGTTGGTTTTCGATCCTCGTATTAACAGCACAAAACGTAGACGGGACACGAGACGAGCAAACACCACAAGCACTGCCGAAATGAGCGCGCCACCTTGCGCGCGATCATTTCCGCAAGTGAGGACGTACCTGCTTTCAATCTCAGGGGTCTCAGCGATGTGCGCCTTTGACTGGCGCTGGCAGTTTGAAACCACAGTTTCCCGAACTACCGCCTTTGCAGCGTTCTCATTCACCATTCGTCTATTCAGCTCTGACGAGGACGCACTTGCTTTGTATGAGCGCAGCGTTTCTGACTCGTGCTTGCCGCTTGCAACTGTTCGTCCTGGAACTAGTACTGCTTTTGCAGCGAGCTCGTTCGGTTATAACACGGAGGCGTTCACAACCTTCGCCTGCCGTGTGTGTGGCTCATGCTCCGCGCTTGAATCCACCCTCAAACGTACAGCTTCCGCGGAGAAGGTCGTTCGGCTTAAATGTGTGGGCGCTACGAATCTTAGTGCGCGGCGCTTCTTATTTAGCTGATTTACCGTCGTATCCTGACCTAATGGCGTTTCAGCGAGCTCAAGTGTTTGGAGGAACAGTAATCGGGAATTTACGCGGTTTTGTCCGTTCAAGATCACCGAGCTTTTCTTTACAGCGCAACTCGTGTCTCAGTTCTTTCTTCTTTCTTCTTCCTTTCTTCTACTTGCTCACGAATTCCTTGTTTCCTGAGTCACTCTCTTAGAATCACCCTCGAAAAGTATTTGTTCGTGGCATAATCAATTTCACTTGCTAAAATGATTATACGAATAGCGGGAGCCGTCTTATCTGCCGTTTCATCTATATGAAGCTCCCGACACAAATAATTCCAGCAGCGCGACCTTTCGGAACTTTCCCAATTCGAAGGTATGTTTTTTGGGGCGTTGCTCGCGTCTCTCTCTAGTACAGGTTGCCTTGTTGTTCAAACGCGCCGCTGGAAAGATTTCTATTTGGCATAGCAGCGTCATTTCACGTGCGAATTCGCACTCTCCTCGTTTTTTCCTTGTCTTGCTTTTGAATTTCACGCTTTTCTCTTTCAAGTGCACACTCGCATTTTGCTATATCATGTGCACGTTTTTCTCTTTCACTTTCAGGCTAGAGCGCTTCTACCTGTATTCTTGATCTGCCCCGAATTGTCTCACGGCATTTCGAAAGCTCGACATCATGCGCTTCCCACGCTGTCATAGCTTCGATCAACTCTTCCTTTCCAAAGCTCCAGCAGCTCTGGTTTAAGCAACTGCTTCAAATTCATGAGTGATTTCAGTGCTGCGTTCTCTCCTGGACAGACAAATGTCTTGACGCTCCCTGCAATCTAGGTGACAACTGCAGCTTTTATCTGCTTTGTTACCTACGCTGAAGAAAGCGGGGTAAAACTCAGTAGCAAAATCCTAGCATTCACCAAACCTAGCAGTTAAGAATGCAGCGTAGGCAATCACGCCGCAGTGTTGAGCAGACTACGAGTGGATATCGTGTACTATATATGTACTCGACCGGTGCGTGTCGCTGACTTCTCTTTGCAGCGGCTCACGAGGTCAGGTAGAAGCGCGAGATGAGTAACAAATGAGTAACAAAAACTTCTCATTACATCGCTACGGAGCGGCCAGTTCTGCAAGCTCCGTGGTGGAGAGAGACACACACGTTGTCGCTTGTGCTGAAGGCAGAAGTCCGTTAGCCCAGCTAGCCGGCTACCGAAGGATGGGTACAATTCTCTAGCTCTTTACAAGACACGTTAGGCACAGCACAAGTATGAACAGTCCTGCGTAGCATGCTCGAACCCGACAAATACAAGACGGCTATGAGGGGAACACTACAAAGAATAGCAGACGAATTCTTGGGTACAGGCAAGGAGCTGCCCTAAGACTTAGTTGCACGCTATATAGGAGAATAACCTGACCCACCTTGTAACACTCAGTATATTGGGGCACCCAACGCAGAACTGGATGTTCCACTCACCTAAGGATAAGTTTTTGCCGCCGACAGCAGCAAAAAGAAACAAGGCATCGGGGCCAGATATAAATTGCAAACGAAATTATAGGAGCCTCAGTAACGATATCTTGTACTATATTGCCGACTACCTCAATCAACACTGCTGGGAACAAGGTTACGTACCTCTAGAATGGAAGAAAGCAAATATCATAACTATACCTAAACCAGGAAAAACCGAAGCAATCGAGGCCTTGCGTCCCATCTCGCTCACATCCTGCATAGGCAAACTGTATGAAAGACTCTTGCAGAGGCGCCTTCAAATTTACGTCAAATTCAATCAACTATTCCCACCCACCATGCTAGGTTTCAAGGCAGGACTGTACACACAGGACGCTTTTCTTCTTCCGAAAGAAGTCTTATGCCGCATACCTAAGGGTAGCGAACACCTAATTCTTGCCGTCGACCTCGAGGGAGCTCTCGATAACAGGTCACATGAGGCTATACTCACTGAACTCAATGTGATAGGGTGCGCTCAGCGAATATTTGAATATGTCAAGTCCTTCCTCACTAACCTAAGAGCCACAATATGCCTTTGGGCATAACGTGGCTCTGTGTCGCAGAAAGAGCAAACATTTCAGTAGGCGGCCGACATACTCTCTAGTTTCGCTAGGAACGGTGGACTTAGTTGCACTACAAACAAATCAAGCGTTATCCGAGTTCATAATCCTCGCTATAAAACGAATGGACAAATAAATCTCAGCGTGGACGGCCACCCACTTGCAGAAGTCACTCAAGCCCGAATTCCGGATTTTTGTGTAGAAAGCAATGGCAAGGCTACAACACAATAACAACTTTGCACACCACAACCAACCAATGTCTAGAATGATACGCCGCATAACGTATCTCCATAAAGAAATGAAAGAGACACCCTACGGCTAGTCCAAGCTATCGTCTTTAGTCGAATATCGTGTGGGCTTTTCTACCAACACATGTGCAACTCCGAAGCTTACCATGTAGAAGCTATCATTCGCAGCATGTATAAAGCTGCCTTAAGGCTGCCTGTACAAGCTCCGACTGAGGGGCTTTTGGCCTTGGGCCTACATAATGCATTTACGGAGCTCCAAACTGCAGCACTGCTCTCGCAGAGAGACAGCCTCAGTGCTACCGCTACAGGCATAGTCCCAGCCACGCTAAATACAGGAGATGCTATGGTGGATATGACTATCGAGTGTCGCAAGAGACTAAGAGTGTCGCAAGCACATATGCACGAGACCGCATCCCAAGCATATGCATCACGATACCCACCACGGTCATCGTTTGGCCCGGGTCAAATGGCTACGCCGCACCCAAACCACATGTAGACGCTTTTACATACAAAAAATCGCGTTATACAGCTGTAGCTCTAGATAAAAAAGACCAGCCCCTTGTCACCGCATCCTTAACCCCATATTGCATAACATTTGCAGAGGCTGCATCAATATCCCTAGCTATCCAACATCTCGATATGAGAGGACACTCCTCAACCATGTCGCTTATTTGTGACGGGCCATTTATCTTTACTCCCCTTCGGCTGCTAGGTCGGAACGGGCAAGGCTACCACAGTGTAATATGGACACTCAGGCCTCGTGGGCAATCAACGGGCTGATGCTCTAGCTCGTCATTTTCGGAACCGAGCGGAGCAGCCCAGCTTACGCCCCTTGCCTATGCCGAAACACCCACGCAAAATGTTCCAACACCAGCGTTTGACACGCGAAAAGTTCACCTCCCCGCGCAAATTCTAAACGGGGAAGAGGCCACATACCTCGTAACATACCAGACCGATGTTTATGCGCACCTCCTGAAACTTCACCCCCTCTATCTTGGGAAGACGACGACAATGTATGCATGAGCAGTGGCAAGAGCATATTTGCGTGGTTGCGCCGAGGGTCGCCCACAAGATGACGACAAATCTCGAGCCATTGTTGATGAAGATGATAGTTTTTGGTATAACACAGCCAGCTGTGGATGAAGACGACGACGGTGAAAACCCGAGCACTGCAGCGAGCGCATTGCCACGGTTGGTGCCGATAATTTTTTAACAGTCCTTACTGGGAAATGTCCAAAGCTTCTTTTTTTTTCAAAAATATCTGTTGCTACCCTTGTGACTGGGACCTCTTTGGGTCACCGGTGCGAAAAGTGTAGTTAACAATGACGTTATAGATCCCAAGCCCACAGGGGTATTTGGACCATTTCGGCACCATTAGCAGGATCGGCCCTTAAGATGATAGTTTCTGCACATGGAGGCCACGAACCCCGGGTCAGAGCAATACATAGCTGCTCTGTAAAAAAAAGCACCTTAGAAATAAAGTGCCAGGGTTTGTTAGCGAGCTTAGAGTGGCATAAATCATACAATGAGGGCGACTTAGGTCCTGCGCGGCGCCGCTGTGATTGCGTAATGACATCCTAGAAAACATCATACTCCAATGCACCAATAAGACTGCGGATCTTGCATGGTGCGAAGAAACTTCCCAGTAGCTTTTCATTAATTCAACGGCGTCTACGGGTCCAAACGTAAACACGTTTCCCGGGCTGGAATTACACGTAGCATCGTCGAAGATGGTAGCATCGGCGGTCCGTGCTTCGCTGCCGGGCACGGACCGGCAGCGAACCGGTCTTGCTACTTCGGCGTTCTGGAGGTGGCAGTGACATTTTCTTCGTTGGCGATGTGTCCTACCATGGCGTCCAGAGTCATCGTCGGGTTCCTTTAGAAAACTAGATTGAAGGGAATTATCTGCGTTGTGCCTTGCACTGTCATGCTGTAAACTAATGTTGCGTGCGGAAGGGCCACACACCAGGTTATGTGTTGGATGTCTACGTACATCACTAAAAAATTTTGAAGTTCTTATTAAGGCGCTCTGTAAGGCCATTTGTCTGCTGCTGATAGGACGTTGTGCTGTGGTGACTTCTGTAGGTGTTAGAATGGCATGGCTAAGCTCGACTGCAAAAGCCGTTCCTCTGTCAGTGATAAAGACTTCTGGGACACCATCTAAGATGCACTGGTTTAGCCCATTGGGTAAGACCGAGTTCTCGGGCTCTGCTTGATCGAAACTCACTACCACCACCGTTTTTCCTTTCGAATTTATTCTGTTTTCATAGTTATTTCGTTAGAGTGATCACCGAGGCAAAGTTAGGACATATGCTAAATCTTGCGCCGCAGAGGAACGCGTGGATAACGCGAGCCTCCGAGAGCGAGGGTGACGTGCGTCATGGCAATGCCATTTCCTTTCACGCAACACGGGACGCGGTGACAGGTGTTCCTTTTCGCCAACTTTCTTCTGCCGTGGTGCGCACCGGACATGGCGTCGTGCCAATGGGAATTGGGGCGCCGGCCTTTTTGCTTAATGGGCCACTTAATGCTTTCGGATCAAAATGATACTATGTCCGAGCTTGTACGTAAACCATGACGAGAGAAACGTTCTGTTGAACAGCTGCTGCGCCGACCGACAATTAGGCCTAGAGCTTCTGCGGCAATATGGATAACGTTTTCCCTTGCGTGAGGGACTCGCTCACAACTTGCTATAGTTTCTGCTCGCAGACTTCTGGCGCCAGGAGGCAGGGTGAGCTGCACTTCCTGATTACATTATTGTGGATTCCTTACCACTGCGCCCCACAGACATCTAGGAAACTGAGTTTATCGTTTACGCTGTGTGTATTGTTTGAATAGAATGAAAAATGTACGCTGCACTTTGTTTTATTTTTAGAAGAGCGGATTCCGTGTACATACTTCGCTGGTCGGGCGCCCTACGTATTAGTAAATCATATAGGTGCATAATTCTTGTCGTATGTATAAAACCGATTGCCGGAAATATAAAACAGTTCGGACTTCCTTTTATTTTAGATTTTTCTCACCTGTTCCTTACGCTTGTTGAAACATGTTACCGAGTGGCCTCTTTTACCATTTATGCTAGCGTTCGTCCCCCTTGTTTTATAGCAGTTGCATACGTGTGCCACGAAGTGAATTGTGCAGAATTTACCGAATGTTTTGCGTCGTATTTATTCAGTTTATTTTAAAAAGTGAATGAGTGAATCGTTAGACGGAGAAACGATTAGTTCATTGGCAAATGCCTAGTAAATTAGTTCACTCTGTAGCTGCGCTTAAGCGCCTAGTCACATGGTGCTTTTTAACATTTCGCGCGCTTTCATCGCAGAACGGAAAAATTAAAACCGGGGTAGCTATCATCACTGAAAAACATTTTCGCATTTTCTTTAAGGCTTAGAAGCTTCCGCAATGGAGATTTTGTCGTTAGGTTAGTGCTCTAAAAGTGGGTAGTAAATGTTAAGTAGTTAAGCGCATCGTAAAAATATACGTTGACATACCTTGCTTGTTCTCGTTGGAGGAGAAGAATCAATTCTAGGTTGCTGCATACTCGTAGCTCAGACATGGATTTTTTAAAGATTTTTCACGTCTTAACCGAAACTCTAAGTATTGCTCAAATATAGACAAAATATTTGGGTGGGCTGCGGTGACAGTAGTTTAATGTAGTAACACTGCGCACTGCTTCTTTTAGAAGCATCCCCAATGCGGACGCTTAATTCAATGTCAGCTTTCCGAGGATGAAATGCAGTAAATACGTGCTTAATACAGGGAAATGAGAGCTTTTACGCGAAAGTACTATCTAGATTTCAGGAGCGTCTTCGATCGGTTGGAATTTTTCATTAAATGGTAAAGATATGGTAATGAAATCCCAAATGGATGTCATTTACCTCCTAGGAAGGATGTATAAGGATTAAGATAGATAACGTCGCTATTGGTATAAAGGCAGGTCATAGTATGCAGTTTTCTATTGCGTGTGTAAAAACCGTGAAGGTAGCTTTCGATGCACAAGGTAATCAATTAGAGGTGCACCGGTCTTTGCAGTGGGCTGTATATCCGGTAGCTTATTCGTTGCTCAATAACTCAACCTAAAGTGATTCTACCATTCCAGCCTGATAATTTTTCTGCGACGAAGGAAATTCGCACGAAGGTATCCACCTAAAATATATTTTGGCCTATACCACAAAGCGCAAAAATAACACAATTGGCAACGTGAATGCATTCTGTATGTCTAATAACATATATTGAGTTTTTCTCTGTGAAAGGCTGTCTTGTTATGCATTTTGATCTGCTGAAAAAGCATTCCTGTGAGAAATTTGACGCCAGATGTTTTTAACGTATTTTGATATAAGCTCAATTTAATTCTCGGATTTTAGGTACCCATAATTTTTGTATAATGTTTGGATTCTTCCAGTTTTCTGGGACTCCTGCAGTCGATATGCACTTCTTATATAGAGCCACCAGTTTTTCAAGCGTTATGCCTCCTCTGTTATACCTTTTTCAATTATACTAATCCCCAAAAGGGGAGACGTTAAAGAATTCAAAAAGTATAGGCCCATTAGCTTAATCCGAGTGTTATATAAAATATTTTCAAAAATAATCTCCAATAGAATAAGGGCAACACTGGACTTGAGTCAACCAAGGGAACAGGCTGGCTTCAGTAAGGGATATTCTACAATGGATCACATCCATGTCACCAATCAGGTTATCGAGAAATCTGCAGAGTACAATAAGCCTCTCTATATGGCTTTCTTAGATTACGAAAAGGCATTTCACTCAGTAGATATACCAGCAGTTATAGAGGCATTACGTAATCAAGGACTACAGAACGCTTACGTAAAGACCTTGGAAAATATCTACAGAGGTTCTACAGCTGCCTTAATTCTAGACAAGAAAAGCAGGGAGATACATATAAAGAAAGAGGCCAGACAGGGAGGCACAATCTTTCCAAAGCTATTCACTGCGTGCTTAGAAGTATTCAAGCTTTTAAGCTGTGAAGGATTACGAGTAAATTTTGACGGCGAATATCTGAGCAACCTTCGGTTTGCCGATTACATTGTTCTATTCAGCAGCAATGCAGACAAATTACAACAAATGATTGAGGACCTTAACAGAGATAGTGTAAGACTGTGGTTGGAAATTAATATTGTTACAAGCACGGGGAAAAGGGGTTTATTTAGGCGTGCGAGAGCAGGAATGGCAGGCTACGAAGAACAGGAATGGCCGCTGCACAGTCTTCGTTCTCCTCTTCCCCTCTCTTCTTGATCCCCGCGTCCCTTTGACGCGTTTGGACGTAACATACCTCCCCTCGCAGACAAAGCCCCCTGGGCGAGTCAACTAGCTTGTCGTGGCGTGCATGATTTCAACCGTGCGACATGCGCGACTTGTGTCCTAGCAGAACGTCTACCAGTGTTCGTGAGGCGCGCGAGAGTATAGTTGACTTCGCTGACTTTGTCGATGACAACGTACGGTCCATCGTAGTTTGCCAGCAGCTTTTGACACAAACCGCGCTTCCTTGTGGGAGTCCAAAGCCAAACGAGATCACCAGGGTGATATGTAACAGGCCGATTTCGTGCGTCGTAGCGGGCTTTGGAGTTTTCTTGTGATGCCAAAGTCCGAAGATGCGCAAGTCGCCGAGCCTCTTCAGCGAGGCATAGCGTATCGGCGACCGTAGGATTGTCGTGGTGGTAGAAAGGGAGGACAGTGTCGAGCGTATACCGGGGCGGCCGAGCATACAGAAGGAAGAAAGGGCTGTAGCCGGTTGTCTCGTGCTTGGCGGTGTTGTAGGCGTAAGTAATAAACAGTAGAACTTTATCCCAATTCTTGTGATCGGACGCAACATACATGGAAAGCATATTGGTGATTGTTCGATTAGTGCGCTCAGTGAGGCCGTTCGTTTGCGGATGATATGGCGTCGAGTGTCGGAGGTGCGAGTTACATAAACGCACAAGCTCTTCCACGATATCCGCCGTGAATTGACGTCCCCGGTCACTTATGATAACACCAGGTGGTCCATGTCGTAGAACAATAGCGTGAAGTAAGAAAAGCGACACTTCGGTGGCAGTTGCTGATGGTATAGCCGCCGTCTCGCAATAGCGTGTGAAATAGTCGGCGCAGACAATTATCCAGCGGTTCCCCTTAGATGACTTTGGAAAAGGGCCTAGCAGATCAATTCCAACTTGGCGAAAGGGTGAGCTGGAAGGCGGCACAGGTTGAAGGAGACCAGATGGGGCAGTGGTTGGGCGTTTCCGACGTTGGCATTGTATGCAGCTGGCGACATAAAACTCAACTGAATGTCGCATCCGGGGCCAGTAAAAGCGTTCTTGAATGCGATAAAGTGTGCGCACAGTGCCTAAGTGACCGGAGGTAGGGTCATCGTGCATAGCCTGAAGGATTGCTGGCCGGAGACGCTCCGGCACCACTAGAAGGAAGCGTGCACCCGTGCTTGAGTAGTTCCTTTTGTACAGGAGCCCGTCACGTACACAGTAGCTGCTTGTTGCACTTGAATGGGCAGAAGTAAAGAGTGGCTCCAATTTAGTGTCTGTCCGTTGTTCTGCTTTGAACGCATCGATATCCGGAAAAGCGGGTGTCACAGAAGCGACGAGATGATCAAAATCGTCTGCGTCGCAGTCCGTCGTGGCAAGCGGCATACGGGAAAGGCAGTCTGCGTCAGCGTGTTTTCGGCCACTCTTGTAGGAAACAGTGAAGTTATATTCCTGTAACCTCAAAGCCCAGCGCGCAAGGCGACCACAAGGGTCGCGAAGGTTCACGAGCCAGCACAGGGAATGGTGGTCTGTGACGACTTGGAATGGGCGTCCGTACAAGTACGAGCGAAATCGCTGAACCGCAAAGATTACAGCGAGGCATTCTTGCTCTGTCACCGTGTAATTCCGTTCAGGTTTGCTTAATGAGCGGCTTGCATAAGCAATCACGTGCTGACGGTCGTCATAGCGTTGTACCAATACGGCACCCAGACCAACGCCACTAGCATCTGTGTGGATTTCTGTCGGCGCAGTAGGATTGAAGTGGCGAAGGATAGGTCGGGAGGTTAACAGGAACGTCAGCTGACGAAATGCAGAATCGCACTCGGGTGTCCACTCAAACCGTGCGTCTTTATGTAGCAGATTTGTCAGAGGATAAGCGACGTCAGCAAAACCAGGAATAAATCGGCGAAAGTAAGAGCAAAGACCCAGAAAACTACGAAGTTGTTTCACTGACTGCGGCGCACTGAATGCCTCGACAGCTGCCGTCTTGAGGGGATCAGGCCGGATACCGTCTTTGTCAACAAGATGACCCAGCACAAGGGTTTGACGGTCACCAAAGTTACATTTCTTGGAGTTCAGAACCAGGCCAGCGTTTTTGATGCAGTCGAGGACAATATCCAGGCGCGTATTGTGCTCATTGAATGTGCGCCCGAATATTACAACGTCGTCAAGATAGCACATACAGATGTTCCACTTTAACCCACGCAGAATGGTGTCCATGAACCTTTCAAAGGTTGCTGGAGCGTTGCACAACCCAAATGGCATCACATTGAATTCGAATAATCCATCCGGGGTTATGAAGGCTGTTTTCTCCTTGGCTGCCGGGTGTATCGGGATTTGCCAATATCCTGAGCGCAGGTCCACTGAAGAAAAATAAGAGGCCGAATGCAGGCAATCAATTGCATCATCAATCCGGGGCAGGGGGTAGACATCTTTCTTAGTCACGGCGTTTAATCTTCGATAATCGACGCAGAATCTCCAGTTACCGTCTTTCTTTCTGACAAGTATGACCGGAGCTGCCCAAGGACTCGAGGTCTCTTGTATTATTCCATTTTTCATCATGTCACTCACTTGTTCCCCGATTATCTTCCGCTCGTTAGGCGACACGCGATAAGGCTTTTGCCTGATCGGGCGCGCAGATCCTGTATCGATAGTATGGCGGGTTCGTGACTCGGGAATCGAGAACGCTTTGTCCGGCTGCGCAAAGTCAAACACTGACAGATGCTTAGAAAGCGTATCCACCAAGGTATGGCGCTCCCTTGTGCTGAGTGACTTGTTTATCACAGACAGAAGCTTTTTGTCGGAGACGTGGCGAAGGTCAGCAGGTTCACACGGCGGATCTGTTAGTACGGCTACGGACGAAGACGTGTATTCTGTAAAGTAGGCGAGTTTCAAGCCGTCTGGAAGCAGGACGGGTTCTGCCGAGCAGTTGGCCGTCCACAAGCCAGCACGCCCGTTGCCGATGGATACCACACAATGAGGGACAAAAATGTTCTTTTTCATACAATTTAGATGCATTGGCTCTACGGAGGCATCGAAACTGTCTGGAACTTCACCGCGACACAAAACCGGCACGCACACAGAGGTGGACGCAGGCACAACAGTATCTGCAGATACACAAAGTTCACCTTGACTGCAAGTCTCCTCTAAGAGCCCGGACGAAACATGGCCATCGACGCAAACTTCCCCCGTGCGACAATCGACGGTCGCACCACACTGTCGCAAAAAGTCGATGCCCAAAATCACTTCGTGTGTCGATCGGGCAATAACTACAAACTCCGTCGCGAAAACTCCACCAGCCAAGGATACGTCAGCAGTGCACACACAAACAGGGCGCAACGACTCGCCGCTCACTCCACAAAACGTTGCAGCCTGGTCCCACCGAAATACAACTTTACGCCCCAACCGACCTTTAAAACCGAGACTCATTACGGATACAGTTGCTCCGGTATCCACTAAAGCCATTGTAGGAACACCATCAACAAGCACATGCACTTTGTTCTTAATCATAGCAACTGCAGGGGGCATTTCTGTCGATAGCACGTGTCGAGCGACCTCACCCCCATCGGCCGCGCTAGCTAGTTTTCCGGTTGTGAAGGCGAGGCGGAGCGGCGCACTGGCGATGGAGATTGACGTAAACGCGGTGCACGAGAAGTCGGTGGTGGCGTCAAACTCCTGTCAGATGCCGGCGAGCGGCTCCGGAAGCTTCTCTGCCAGTAATCGTTGCCAGAAGGGACGCCAGCTGACCAAGCGGTGGTGTACGGCTGTTGAGTTGTCCTCGTAGGAGGTGTGGGCCTTGTTGAAGATCCGGATCGACCATTCCACGTTGTTGGGCGACGATTGCAAAACCTCGCTATGTGGCCCGCGACACCACATTGGAAACACACCGGCAGATGCCTCAAATTGCGATGTTCTTCCATGTAGTCGCGCATGTTGCTGTCGACTGCATAGACAGTAGGTGGGTGACATTCATCATGGCTAGGCATCGGCCGTTGGGACGCGTGCGTGCGGCGTGGGCGTTGGTCGTAGTCATGACCTTGATAGCTCATGGTCCCTCTCATTTGTGGGGTAGACCTATACTCGATGGTCGCTGAGTTCACCGTGGGTTGCCATGATGTCGAAACGGCCGTGTTTCTAATCTCGTGTGGTGAGTATGCGCCAGTGATGCCGGGTGTGCAACGGTACATCTCTTCCTGATGGAGCAACTCTTCGCGAACGATCTGCCGTATAGTGGATGGAAGGTCAACACACGAGCTCGGGTCTACACTTGCCACCGTCGTGACATTAGCCAGGCGACCAAACTTCGGTATTATCCGTCGCATCTTCAGCGTCTCAAAGGTCCTGCAGTGGCGAATGACGTCAGACACGGAATCCAAGCTGTCCTTGCCGATCAAAAAATTGTAGACGTCTTCGGCTATTCCTTTCAACAAATGTCCAACTTTGTCATCTTCAGACATTTGAGAGTTGACTATCTTACACAGTTTCAGCACTTCTTCAATATAAGTCGTACAGGTCTCGCCGGGAATCTGAGCTCTTTGCGAAAGCGTCTGTTAAGCGCGTTTCTTTTTTGCGCTAGAGTCTCCGAAACACGCTCTGAGCTCCTCGACGAAAAGCTCCCATGAAGTGAGCGTGTCTTCGTGATTCTCATACCAGACGAGCGCTGTGTCGGTGAGGGAAAACACAACATTGGACAATTGTGCGGTCGAGTTCCAACCGTTAGACCGGCTCACCCTGCGGTAGTTCGTGAGCCACTCGTCGACATCTTCTCCGGCTTTTCCTCCGAAAGTGAGTGGCACCCGGTAGTATTGCCACGGAACACCAGGTGTTGGCCTTGAAGCCGCGTCAGATCCTTCGGGAATCTGGCAGGCGTATTCAGGCATGGCAGGGGAGGGTGGCGGAAGTCCGGCAAGTCGACGGCTTCGGCGAAGTTGTAGCAGCGTAGGCTCCGTGGTTACGAGGTGTACCCCGCACCGTCCACCAATTTGTTACAAGCACGGGGAAAAGGGGCTTATTTAGGCGTGCGAGAGCAGGAATGGCAGGCTACGAAGAACAGGAATGGCCGCTGCACAGTCTTCGTTCTCCTCTTCCCCTCTCTTCTTGATCCCCGCGTCCCTTTGACGCGTTTGGACGTAACAATATGCAGAAGGCAAAGGTAATGATAAGTAGCCGGACAAAGGAACAAGAGTTCAGCATTGCCAGTCCGCCTCTAGAGTCTGTGAAGGAGTACGTTTACCTAGGTCAACTAATCACAGGGAACACTGATCATGAGGAAATTCACAGAAGAATAAAAATGGGTTGGATCGCATACGGCACACATTGCCAGCTCCACACTAGAAGCTTACCATCATCATTGAAAAGGAAGGTGTAAAATCAGTGCATTTATTTTACCATGTGCTGGCATATGGGGCAGAAACATGGAGACTGACAAAGCTTAAACACTAGTTAAGGACCGCGCCAAGAGTGATGGAACGAAGATTGCTAGGCATAACTTTAACAGACAGAAAGAGAGCGGTTTCGATCAGAGAGCAAACGGGTATAGACGATATTCTAATTGACATCAAGAGGAAAAAATGGAGCTGGGCAGGACATGTAATGCGCCTGTTAGATAACCGTTGGACCATTAGGGTTACAGATTGGGTACGAAGAGAAGAAAAACGCAATCGAGGAGGACAAAAAACTAGGTGGAGCGATAAAATTAGAAAATTCGCGGGTGCTAGTTGGAATCGCTTGGCGCAGAACAGGGGTAAGCGGAGAATGCAGAGAGTGGCCTTCATCCTGCAGTGGCCATAAACCAGTCTGACGATGATGATGATGATGATGATGGTTTTAGGTAAACTATGGCATTATTAAGAGGCGCGCCATAGTTGGGCACTCCGGAAATTTCGACCACCGAGGGATCTTTACTGCTGGACCCAATGAAGTGCACCCGTGGGCGTTGTTGCATTTCACCCCCCTTAGATTGCGGCCCCAATGGCCAGAACTTTACCCCGCCACCTCGCACTTAGCAGCCCAATGTCATACTCATACTTTAGTTTAAGACGATGAGACTGGCATGTAATGTAATGAATATTAGTAGCATATATGAAGGAAAAACACATAACCACAAGCACCAGAATAACTATTTTATCAGAGAGCCTATACGTACCCATCAGGATGCATCCGGAGAGTAACAACGAAAAGTGCATCTGCCTTGAAGTGTACGAAGCAGTTACTTCCACCGTTGAAAGCCGACAGAACCACTCTTCGTTGCAAGTGCAAAAAATGAAATGATTAGCTGCGGAGCACTGTAAAAATACCTGTTGATGCTGGAATGTCTTTGCGCTTTGCCTCTGCAGAAAAGAATAAAGGAGTGCTTGATTGTCTTGCAGTTTGAAGGCTACGTTCGGGCAAAGTGGAAATATTTTTTTACGATGGCATTCATTTCTTTACGTGCACAAACCTTCGACATGGTGATGCATCACAAGCGTGCTGCCGTTTTCTCATAGCTATGAAGTTGGCGCTCTTTTTATTCTTGCTGCTATCGTTTGTTATTGTAGTTGTCTTTGTCGGTTATTAAAATCATGTGGCATTTATGTGTGACGTTATACTGGAAATATGTATGAGTCTATTTGCCTCCCCAAAGCATACCAATGAATGTGACGGTTAGAGGTGAAGCACTGATACTCAATGTGCATTTTGAACACTAAGAAAAAGCAGGTTCCCCGAGAACTATCTTTTTTTGTCGTGATTATAGCATTACACGAGTATTTTTTAACTATATAAGAGGTACCCACAACAGATCATAATACAAGAGTGTAAAATAGTTCGAAAAGGCACTCTATCAGTGGTGTAGCTGCTTGGCACATGCTCTACACTTTTTCTAGAGCACATGCCCTCTACCAAGGGTAGCGTGATGCACTCTGCCACTTCCACAGAAAGCCACAGAGCAGTTTAGCTCAACTGTGCATCATGCTAGCAGCTCACTAGATCTGATTTTTATTCATTGAAACCAGTTAAAATTGCTGCTGTAGAGCTATTGGAGCTAGTTAGAGTAACTGCAGTTGTGTGGATTTTACTACTTTGCAGCTACTAGTTCAGGAAGCTTCGCTCCTGCTTGTATTATAGAATATTGGCTGAACGTTTCTTTCAAGAGTTACCTGAACGGGAACGTCCGATTTCGAAGGATTCCTCGCTGCGTCTGTACGTAGTGTTAATTCCAGGCTCCCTCTGGCCTTCTACATCTTCGATAAAGGCTGGAGAAAGTACCCTCTGATATGTAAACTTTTCATCTGTATGAGGTCACCTTGCAGCCTTTTCAGGCGTAGAGTTCCACCATATATTACACTGAGAGTAAGCAATGAGCACCGCCAGATACTTAGGCATAGGTTCAATGATTTAAAATTGGACATCCCTTCACCTATAACACTTGAAACTTGATTTTAGAGCCCATTTTCTTTACAAGCATGGACGAAGCTGCATCACGTTCACAAATCTTGGAAAAAGCTTTGCGAATGCTGAAGGAACAATTAAATGCTTAGTTATTCGCCAAGCAAGTCAGAATTTAATATGATATTATTAAATACAATGCCACATTAAAACACTAGGACCACATTGGATACCGTCGATACTATCCACGAGAAAGTGAAAACGAGCTGAGCTAGTGAAAAATTTCCTTCAGTTTTTTTGTGATTCTCCTAAGGCAGCGGCTGCAAACGTGTGATACTGGCCCGAAACCTAAACAAGGATCCATAAATATAAAGATTGCACAGCAAAATGCTTATTTCCTCTATCCCACAAATAAAAGAAACAATGGAAACAACAAATCTTAGCAAAGTTTGATTGTATATAAGAAAACAGAGTAGCAGATGTGTCAGTGAATTGATAAATCAAATATAATACCAATAAAATAACGCTCTGTGTGATACCAACTAGTGACAAGAGCAAACACGCCCTGCGGGCCAGCAAACGTTATTCATTCTATTCAATGAAAATGATATTTAGAAAACACATTGCGAGATACAATTATATTACATATACAGTGTTCCGTTGTTAGCGGTCTGACAACCGAACCACGTAGTTTTTAAAATCGTATCTTACACCGTGTTTTTAAATAACTTTCTTTTTGTTGGACAGCTTGGCTAACGTTAGCTGTGACACGCAATGATAAATAAGCTTGAGCTACAGAAAATGGTTGCTGACGTGGAACCGCCTAGGCGATGCTCGGCCACATCTCTACGAAAGTACTAAACTTTATTTGTGCGAAATTATATAGATGGCATGGCAAAGGTGGCAACAGCTGCAAGAAAACATACTACCATGTGACTGTCGGCAGTTCATACCGAAGCGCCGTCAGCTACAGCTTCTAAGTAAAACAGAAATAGCTT
The DNA here is from genome assembly GCF_023375885.2 of Dermacentor andersoni. Taxonomy (NCBI): domain Eukaryota; kingdom Metazoa; phylum Arthropoda; class Arachnida; order Ixodida; family Ixodidae; genus Dermacentor; species Dermacentor andersoni. The sequence goes on along the minus strand of NC_092817.1, from coordinate 138,886,380 downwards.
ATTGAGTTATCAGTGGAGGTAAGGCTGCCAAGACGCCAGAGCGTAGCCATGTCGGACGAGCATGGTAACTGGTACAATTAAAACCAGGCTTGTAATAAACACATACAGCTGGTGTGCGTTTTTCTATGATAAGCTTCACGTGAAATAAAACATTGAAAGCTCTTACCTGAAGGAAAACGCTGCCATCGATTCTCCGTTTCTTCGAAATTTCACTGTCTGATAATGCTCCTTTCAGACTTCTAAGGTGTGCGGCGCACCAAATACTCAGTAGTTTTTGTAGAGCGCCCCATCAGGATCCAGGAGCGCCACATTCGTCGTATCAAATGTTGGTGGCCTTCGTCACTCAAAAATGTGTGCAGTGGCATCAAAATTCGCAAACGCGTGCGCACTCATCAAACATATCTCGACGCCAACTGCAACTACGGACAATGTGGTGGGGTACTATGGGGCTAAAGTGTCCACGATTGCGGAAAGGCGGAGTACTTCAGTTCAGTTAGAAAGCGATCAACAGTGAAAAACATGTCAGAGTTTTGCCCCAAGGACAAATCACCGATTGCAATAGCAAATTATTAGACAGCTATACGAAGTAAGGATGCTGTTATATGGACAATATAACTGACGAATGCACGAAAACCTTTATCCTTCTTTAAAGGGAAGGGAACAATGGGATTGAGGGCGGGTGGAGGAACTACATGAAGTAGGCCTCCTCTATCCTCTCAGCCTACTCCTGGATGGCCTCCTTAAGGTACCGTGCCTCGAGCTGAACAGAGCAGCCTCCCACAGCTCCTCACTAGATATTAATGGTTTGAGAATAAGGGGGGAGGGGTGCTTAGGGCACCCCCACATGATTTGCTTTATGTCTCCTCCCGGAGGGATGCAAAATTTACAAGAGGAAGAAAGGTAAATGCAGGGATCAATGTGGTGGAGGCGGTAAGGCATGGGAAAGGTGCGTCTGCAGCTGTCGCCAAAGAACTTCATAACTTCAGATATGCACGGGGATTTGCGCGTGAACTTCGGAAAGATTGAGTGGTCTAATCGTTAGTATGTGCAGATGTCGTGGCAGGTTATACGCCGATCCCGCGCTACAAATTCCACCTCCTTCATAGAGAGGTCTAACACATCTGATGCTTGCGCCTGGACCAGAAATCCACGGACACTGGCATGAGCCGCCTCGTTTCCGGCAGGGCTCACATGGGCCGGAGTCCAGAATAATGCTACATTTTGATGGAAACGATGTACCACAGGGAGCGAAAGGGCTGGTTTAGACACCCTGCCCACTTCAAAGTATGTAGCGCTGTTTTTGACTCGCTAACGATACCTGATAAATTTGGGATCCCGAGGGCCAGGGCTATGGCTGCCTCTTGTGCATCCTCCGAGGAAGAGCTAGAATTGAAGGCCGCCGCAGCGACTTGGCCGTGAGAGTTGATAACAGGCATACCACAATGATTTACCATGAGCATAGAGCACATCTTTTGAGGGGGAGAATTGTTTTTCGAGAACCTTTTCTCGCTGCCTCCTGCGCTCTTTGTAGAGCATAGGCTGCATGATTTTAGGAAGTGGAAGATGCAGAGGTTCTCGTGTATGCGGTGTGTAATCGTATATTTAGGCAAGATTATGGATGCAGGAGTGATAGAGTTGGTAGAATGTGTCTGCCTGTGGCGGTGTTAGAAAGTCAGCTACACTGGTATGTGAAATGGGCCGCTGTGAGTTGAGTAAGTGTGTTCAAGGTGTCAGTAAGCATGAGCCTTTTTAGTGGAGGTCCATATGGCGCCCTCCAAAGCGAATTTCTATATCTTGCATAAAAAGTGTCGGTGTGATCTGATTTCGATTTAAGAAAGTATAGATAGGGTGTTGCGAATTTAACCTCACAGATAACCAAAGCCTGGACTAAGCAGAGGAGTTCGGCCTACTTTAGTCCGCCGTGTTTATTCGAAACTCTCGCTAGAAGGCAGAGCGTGTGATCAACTATGATATGCAATCTATGTAGGGTATATGTGTGAAGCCGATTGTTATGAATGTGTAAGCCAAGCCCCTGGAGCCTGCTCACTCTAGTAACAGGGACGGCTGTGGCCTGCATAATGTCTTAAATATCTCCATCGGAGCCGCCAGTTTTCCAAAGGTTGATGTCGTCGGCGTAGAGCAAAACGTGAGATCAGGAATAGATCTCAATGCTCGGCCATCGGCATCATAGAGAGATTAAAAAGAAAAGGGCAGACCACCAAGTCTTGAGATGTGCCGCAGCTGCACAAAACGCTCGAGGTGGATTGCTTTGTCTATATGCATGGTTGCGGTAGAATTGGCTAACGCACCTGTGTAGTCATAGGTCTTTCCGTCAACCACAATAACTATAAGCTCTCGGAGCACGGTCAAATGTGAAACGTTATTGAAATTGTCATCGAGATCAAGACAGAGAATTGCTTGCGCATATAGACCGTTATTGAGTTTAATGATGTCATGCTTCATTCCAAGCACGATATTGTTCCATGAGAGAGACTGTCGAAAACCCACAATTTCCTATGGAAAAAGATTTTGTTCTTCCGCGTATTTTTTAAGTGAATTGAGTATGACGTGTTCAAGTGTTTCATCGAGCCAAGAGGTTAGTGACATAGGCCTGGGATTAGAAGTGCATGATAGTTTGTCTGGCTTTGGGATAAAAATTACCTTGGCATCTTTCCATGAACTAGGGAGGGTGCTAATGTCAAAGCAGTGATTGAAGTGCGCTGTGATGGCTGCGACAAAGTTGTAGTGTAGATTGCGGAGTAGTTTGTTGTTAATACGGTTGGCGCTTGGTGCTGGCAGTGTGCGCAGGGTAATTAGGGCTTGGAGACGGCGGCGGTTACTAGATCGTTGGGAGGGCCAATGTACATTGGAATATCATACTACTGAGTGGGAGATAGGTATTTATGGCAGAGGTCGTCGAGGAGTTCGTTGAGATTGTTTTTGTTTGCAAGTAGCAGCTTGGTTATGCTGTGGTTGGGGTGTATGCACGATGTGGTTGTGTCTAACAGGTGTCGCAGGCGTTGCCGTGTGCGCTTGAAGTAGTAAAGGCAAGGCGCAGAAGACCAGGACTCAAGAAGAACACTAACGACAGGACCGGCGCCACTCGAGACTGGCAAGCTGAGACGGTGATCAGGTTGACGCACAAAATGGCAGGATCGGTGCGAAAGCTTTGCTTTACGTTGTGCGCTTGTTGTCCAAGTTGCCATGCATGCTTTCACATACTTGGCCCACTGCTGGTAGGCCAGTTGTGTCGCATTCTCCAGGATATTGATGTTAAAATTGGAAATTATGAGTCTCAGACTTCGGTTGTGCGGTCACCTCTTCCACCGTGTCAGGAGAGACCGCTTGGCTTCCCACATGCGTATAAGATTGGCAACAGCCCTAGAGTGGGCGGTTTCAGGGGGCAGACAGGTAGTGTGCGTCTGGGCGTCTGACTGAATTGGCTGAACCCATTCTGAGATCTCGTGAATGCTTGTGGGAGCTGATATCTGGCGGGGTACTCAAACTTTCTCCCTATTGCTCGGCTCAGAAGTTTGGGTGCAAGGAGTTTGTGTTTGACATGTAGTGTGGTGGCAATGATGTAGTGATGGCAATCGAGCTTACCTTTTGAGTTGTGCGATGTGACATGTTGAATTCGCTACGTAAGGTTAAGATCGGGAGAGGTGTCCTTGGCTACACTGTTGCCTAGCCTCGTTGGTGCATCGACGTCGTTGTGTAATGTGTCTGTCGTCTTGTATGTGGATGTAAGGGCTCTGCCCTTAGGAGTAAAAAAACAGAGTGACCGCTGAACTGGTTGGCTAGTTTTAAATTGTCATGTATTTAGAGGGCATGGTGGGTGGCAGGGGCAATGTCTTGAGAATATAAAGAGCGATGCCTTATGTTTACATGGAATATTTTCTTGGAAATTATGCACTATATCGACGCTGTCGAAATGGGAGTGATTTGCGGTGAGGTGCTTTAGCCTAAGAATTGACGCGTCGGGCCGGAATACTTAACTGGTATTATGGACATTATAACCTGGACAGCTGATTCGTCCGTGCGTTTCCTCGAGCGTTATGACAGCTGGAAGTTTAGAAGAGGAGGATGTAGACTGTTGGAAGTGTGCTTTCTTTTCTCCGAACCCCCTACCGTTCCATTGCCACGCTTCGAACTCGGAACGAGTTGTGTTATTGGAAGTTGTTAATAGGAGCTGGTGGATAGGCAGATGGATAAGGTGATCAGAACTAGGGCTGGTGAAGGTGGGGAGCCCCGCAGCGTTGAGAGTAATTTGTCTGAGATTACATGGATGGATCCCAGCACTGTGTACGCCTCCGCAAACTCTTAGGGTGATTTTACAATCGCTGTGCGGCATCAATAGGGCTTAGGTTATGCTCTTTACTGCGTCTTATGAGACACTGCAGGGTCAGCTGTTAACACTGTCTTCATAGACTCGGGGATCTCGCGCCAGTTACAATATCCACGCAATTCACGAATTCAGACAGTACCCATAGTGCCGGTCAATATCAGTTTTTCTGGCAAACTAGGCCGTCAGAGATCAAGCATGACCTTTAATGTACATAGTTGAAGCACTTTCCGCCGCCCACTCCTATCCATTAAGTGTTGGCAATATGGAAATGGCATTCAGATCTTCGGTGCTGTATTTGCGGAGAACGCCGCGTTGCAAAGGCGCGTCCGTCTGAGAGCGAGCAATGCTGTTTGTGCGAAGGGGCCTACCCTGGCGACTGTTCTACATATTATAGAACGGAAGCAATGTTCGTGTCGTGTGGCTCGGGCAATATTATTAGAGAAATAATGTGGGTATGCTGAAGCTGCTACACGTCACTCGAAAGCCATGGATGCATCTCTTCGTGATGTCGTAGCAGCTGCTGTGAAGAAAGCTATGGCAAAAGCCCTTGACTGTCAACCTTTGAATATTTTTTAGACCATATGACGAGTTTTAACAACTCAGTCACAGATTTTACAGATTTCTGCGCGACCAATTGTTGTTTCTGAGATTAAAGCTTCTCCTGCACAATTAGAGAAAGGCCTATTGGCAGAGACCTCGCATCACAGTGCTGACAACAGTGAACCTTGCTCATCGCATGTCGACCGTGAGGGTGGTAACTGTTGCGAGTCCATTTCAGGAAACATTCAGAACATCTGTTTGGATGCTCGAGAGTGTAAACATCGCGATTCTCGGTGCTCCTCTAGAACTACTGCCCTTCATAAACTAAAGGGTAAATAAAGACAAAATCACATCTTGGCAAAGGATGATTTCCTAAAATGTGACATTATACATGCGGCAGGTATTCCTGCCAGTATATCGTCAACATGGGGACCGTAAACGCGCTGCTATGGAAATAGCGTTCCTATTTTGCTGCACCTAATGATGTGGTACACTTTTGTGAAGAATTTTCTTGTTTTGATTCTTTTGCAAATGCGTGGTTATCTGCAGAAAAAGATTTCATTTTGAAAATCATCGTAGTTTTCATCTGGGTCACCCTTCTTATAGAGAGTGTTTAGCATCTTTCTTCTCATCGAAAATTTGTCATCGAAATAAGATTAGTCACAAGTCATTCTCTGCAGAAAGTGAGACTCTAGCATTGGAAGTATTGCTACGTGGTTCTGCCCCGCTTTCGATAGTCAATGTTTATTTTCCTACAGCAGTTATGATGCAGGTTCTCTTGATGCCGCGGCTGCAGCACGGATATAATCATAGCTGGAGATTTATATCTCAACAACGTTATCATAGGGCTATTTGCCCGATTATTGTGGCAAAGTATTGTTAGATTATGCATCTTCAAATGATCCTAATTGTGTAAATTTGAGAATCCCAATTGATGCATACGGGAAATCACGTTCGGTGCTAGACCTAAGTTTTTCCAGTTCGCGTTGGTTCATTTTGTGCCTAGTTTCTTATCAGCTCGGCATAAAGCAGCCACCGTCCTCCAATAATTTTTGAAACCGCATTCCACATTAATTTACTGAATAAGCATGTCCGCACCTACGTTATTTATAGTAAATTTTGAGATGCATTGCAATTAGTTTTAAATAAACAGGTATGACTGGTGACGGGGTAACGGCACTTACCTTGCGCGACGTTATGAGTAAGTGTTATACGAAATATAAATTCAATATGCAGTCAACCAATGGTGGTACTTATTCTATCTGGTGGAATGGTGACTGTGAACGTGAATATAGAAGAAACACAGCATGGAGAAACTTGCTGTATACCCAGTGCTCACTTATTGGAGTGACCATAATTTTGTTGCAGCTACAATCAGGCAGACAACTCACAATGTGAAGGAAAATTATAAAGCGAAACATTATAGTTATCTGTTACAGTGTAGTAATGAAAATCTATATTTAGGCTTTAAAGGTCTAAAAAGATTGCTTCAGCAGCAACCAACGTTGACTCTGTTAGTTTAACTTTCACGGAATCGATGCAGTCAATGGAGGAGATTGCAAAAGGCTTAAAGAGTCGATTTACGGCACTTCTACCCTATCATATGCCGGCATCTGAACCAGCTGATGAATTGACCGCAGTCACAATAGAATAAATAATGAAACTAGGTAATTCACTGCCAGCCACAGCTCAAGGCCCTGATGTCGTAACTACCGTAATAATAAAAATAATTTGAAAAGGCGGCAGCGCAAAAAGTAAAGAAATGGATAGAGACGGGACGAAAATACGAGCGCTGAACTTCCAACAGCATGAATGTGAATAGTTTCTAAAATGTACGTGCGGTCTCAGCCAATGTGCACCAACACGGCTAATTCGCCACATTAATAAAAAAAAGACAACCATCCCGCTCTCTTAAGATGGAATGGCAGCGAAAGCTGACGGCAGTCAAAGCATCGACACGGCAGTCAAAGCTCTATAACGAAACGCAAAGTGCTTCGCTGCCATTTCATCTCTACAGAGTGGAATGGTTGTCACTTGTTTGTTCAGCAACGCGGGAACGTTTTTCGTCGGCGGTCGTTTCGCGCCGGAGCCGTTTACATTCTCATTGCCGTTCCCTCCAGCTCTGCTTGTACGCTTGTTGTTCTTCGGTTGCACGAACTATACGTGTCCGCCCCATCGATAAGGCAGCTGTTTTTAGCGCCGGTACCTGCTTTGCTAATATACTGCGATAACCTTGACGTGACGGTATTTTTCACGGTGCGCGTTCTGGTCTGTTCCACATATTGATGTCTGCGCCACCTCACTGCACCCGTACGTCATCAAATACAGAGCAAACAATGAAAGTCATTGCTTATGGGTTTGTTAGAAATCGTTAAGTCCATTTCTGGTGCCGGATGCCGAAAACACTATGGAAAGTTAGTCATATACAGCTTTCGCTGTAGTAAAATTAGATTTCTCTTCCAGGGATTTGCTTAAATTTGTAACTTTTTTAATTAATAATGCATGTATTCATCTACATTGGAAAGGTGGCAAAGTAATTCCGCTACTTAAAAAGCAGGGCGATGGATATAAAGGCGATGATATTACGCCTATTTATCTGACCTAAAATCGTGTAGTGTTCATCGGGAGAGTATTGTATGTGGCATCGAAAGCTGGGTCAGCGAGAACCAAATATCAAGCGACTCAAATAGGATTCAAGCCTGAGTGCTCAATATGATGTGCTCATGTTGACTTCGAGAATCGAATTCAACTCACTCGCCGCAGCAGTCAATACGTGGCCTCGGTGATATTAGATATCGCGAAGGCCTATAACAGTGTTCAGCACACCATCTTGATCAACAAACTTGAAAATGTGAATCTCCCACAGTGTATAATTGCATGGAGTCGTAATTTCCGAAGCGGGCGTACATTTTATTGCTATTAAAACGGCGGTTCTTTTCAATGTTACAAGCCGACAAGTGGTACTCCTCAAGGCGCTGTACTCTCCTCCGCTTTATTTATTATATTAGAAAGTCATAGTCCAACATACTATGAGCGGCAGGCAAACGTATACAGTGATGATATCGCAATTTTTTGGTGTCACAAGATCTACATAGCCTTTATAAAGCATTACAGTCGTATTTTACTCAAACTGAAATTTACCTGAAAGGAATAAAAAATGAGGTGATAATTCCACAGGTACAATCATTAAAAATATATGGGAATGATATGCACAGAAAAAGCACATAAGTGGAGACACATAGAATACATCGCGCCTGAAGGAGCATGGACTGTTGCTTTATTACGAATAGTCAGCAACAGGCGTTTTGGAATGCTAAAGCATTGGTATGTATTACCGCTCCATTTTAGAGTTTGGTTGCGTAATATTTTCTGGAGGTCCTGCTTCTAAGTTACGCCCGGTTGTTCTTTAAGAACGCGAATGATTACGTGTATGTCTTCGCCTTCTGAATTTATAGCAAATATTATTGTTTATGATGAAACTCACCTTCCTTCGCCTCGAGCGTGATTTCGGCACTAACAGTCCAAACATTACTACTATAATTATTCCTTCCAGAGACACTCCTCTTACATGTTTATTTGAGATGAGATTACATTTTTGAGTCAATGGTCTCAAGTGGATCGTCCCCAGGTAATCTTGTGTAGTAGCTATTAGAGCCATTGCATATATCAATCCGTGATGCGGTTTTCCCAAATTTACCTACTGTGACAGTAAGCGTTGAATTCGATAATATATTTCCTAATAACGCTAAGCTTCCGCCTATTGCACCAAAGCTTCCGCCGACTGGTCCCGGCAGCAGCGCACTGAATACCGTGTTGAGCCCGTTCTGCCTTCTTGCGCAGGTTGTTTCTGTCTGCCTGTCAACACAACCCTCATCGCGTTCACCTGCACCTGCTGAATGGCCTGCCAACTATGACAGTGATCTGATATGTCCTCTATCTCGTCCTGGTTACCACTGTCCTGTCACCGAGATCTTCATATGCTCTCCGACACTCGTGGCCATCCCCGTTTACCATTTGACTGCACCGACGGCTATAAAAGGCTTCGCATCATTGACGGTGGCCAGTGCGCCCGGCAGCAGCCCACCAAATACCATACTGAACCCGTTCTGCCTTCTTGCCCAGGTTGTTGCTGTCTGCCAGCCAACACAATCTTCATCGCGTTCACCTGCTTCGGGTGAATGGCCTGCCAACTACAACAGTGAACTTATATGTTCTCTATCTCGTCCTGGTGACCACTCCCCTGTCACCGAGATCTTCATATGCTCTCCCACACTCGTGACGGTCCCCGTGTGCCATTTGACTGCACCGATGGCTATAAAAGGCTTCGCATGATCGATATTGGCCAGTGGGCCCGACAACAGTGCACCAAATACCATGCTGAACCCGTTCTGCATTCTTGCACAGGTTGTTGCTGTCTGCCTGCCAACAGAAGCTTCATCGCGTTCACCTGCACTGGGTGAATGGCCTGCCAACTACAACAGTGATATGATCTGTCCTCTATCTCGTCCTGGTGACCACTGCCCTATCACCAAGATCTTCATATGCTCTCCGACACTCGTGACCTTCCCCGTGTACCGCGTGACTGCACCGACGGCTATAAAAGGCTTCGCATGGTCTACGGTGGCCAGTGGGACCGGCAGCAGTGCACCAAATACCATGCTGAACCCATTCTGCCTTCTTGTGCAGGTTGTTGCGGTCTTCCTGTCAACACAAGCTTCATCGCGTTCACCTCCACCGGGTGAATGGCCTGCCAACTACAACAGTGATCTGATATGTCCTCTATCTCGTCCTGGTGTTCACTGCCCTATCAACATGGTTTTCATAGGCTCTCCGACACTCGTCACCTTCCCGTGTACCATGTGTATGCACCGATGTCTATAAAAGGCTTCGCATCATCGACAGTGGCCAGTGGACCCGGCAGCAGTACACCGTTTACCATGTTGAACCCGTTCTGCCTTCTTCCGCTGGTTAGTTCCTATTTGCCAACTAAATCTTATAGAAGTGACAACCGGTTTCTTCTGCTGCTGTCCTGCCCACTGTCCACCGGAAGAAGAAAACGAATTACTGGAGACTTTATCTGAATGATTTTCTATGTTTTGCTCATTGATACGTGCTGGAGATGTTGAGCTTAATCCAGGTCCAACAACCCGCTCCGAATCACTTCTCAACATGGAAAGCTTGCCTGAGGATCCAAAACGGTAAATGCCAATTATGCTTCAGTTTCTAAAGGAAATCCTTGCGCGCTCATTGCAATCAAGTAAATCTCACTTAGAGCTCGCCGCTGATATCAAGGCAGTAAAAAACGGACAACAAAGCATTGAGGCCAAACTTGAGGCGTTTCAGAATCGCTTGGACACTGGAACAACAGCCTAAACAGGCTCAAGACCGGTCATCAAAAATGTCTTGCGTTAGAAAAGAAGTCCAAGATTTATCCACGCCCAAATACTCATTTCAGTCACGATTTCACGAAATGATGGACAGGTCACGTCGCGACAACTTAATTTTCTATGGCGCTCTGTGTCATCCCAAGAATCTTGGAATGACACTGAAAAAAAGTGAACAGATACAATAATTTCTGTACTTCCCTCATTTTTTGCCGATTGCATCCAGCGTGCTCACTGGTTAGGTTAAATCTCTCCTGCCAAACTGCGTTTCAGTATTGTTACGTTTTCCAACTAAAAAATTAAAGAAAAAGTGTTATCACTGCGTGTCAAATTCAGAATGAATGACATATCCATCAGTCAACAATTTTCACCCGGAACCTGCGTAGCTAGGAAGAAACTAATGGAATTTGCTCGTAGCTCCAGCTTCGTTGCAACAAAATGTTTTAAACAAAAAATACTTCCTGTATAATCCTGCCTCCGATGAGGTTGAAGAAATTGAGCTACGTGGAGGGTCAGCCATTGTTGCACCTAACCCCGGCACTTCAAGCTACGTAAGCGCGAGGCGTGATGGGCACTCAAGCTGCTCTCGAGTAACTGTCCTTTTTACCAATGCAAGAAGCGTATTAAACAAATATGGCTCCTTATCATCCGCTGTAGACACACTTTCTCCTCATATCATCGTACTGACCGAGACGTGGCTTCATGATCACGTTCATGATGTGGAAATCTTCCAAGATACATACCGTTTCTCTATTTATCGTTGCGACAGAGATGCGCGCCGTGGTGTGCTGTGCTCGTCGCTCTCTAAAGATTTTTTATCATCGCGGGTTGACGTCAACACTAATCTAGAAACCATCTGGTTGTCTTTAATAATTTGCCATCAAAATATAGTCATTGACTTTTGTTATCGTCCTCCCACATACACTAATTCTTTTGTCCCAGAACTTCACGACAGTATTATTGATATTGTCTCACGTTTTTCTTTATTCCCAATATTTTTATTCGGTGACTTTACCTTTCCTAACATAATGTGGAACACACAACCAGCTGTTATGTCGCCATTTTTCTCTGAAGCTCACGATTTTTTAGAACTATGCTCTACGTTTACATTATCGCAATTAACCACTCAAGCTACTAGAATCACGCCTGTCTCGGCCAACACCCTTGATCTAATCCTTACAACTAGACCTGAGCTTGTTCCTAGTATTTCTTATTTGCGAGGTATAAGCGACTACTTGTTTCTCTCCTTTTTTATTGATGCGGAAGTTTCAAAAACCAGGAAAATACGCAAAAGAATTCGCCACTACGCTAGAGCTAATTTCTAGGCAATCAACAAAGTGTTATCTGATTTCGCTAACACATTTCTAGCTAACTTTGATGAACGTTCGATTCAGATAACTCGGACATATTTTCAACTAAAGTAAACAAATTAATTGAAAAATACACCCCTGTTCATGTTAAATAAATAAATAAATAAATAAGATATCGAAAAAGTGCGTTAGATTACCACCTACAGAACATCCATTTTAACACAGTAATAGCCACATATACTTCTGTCAGTGAAGAGAAGGCAGGTGCGGGCATTTATTGGCCATCACTTTCTCTCTTCGACAACCCGAGTTTACACCAATATTTCAAGCAGGGTTATTGGCTATCTTTCTTACCCTCCGAAAACTTTCCTCGTATATTTATTTAGCGGTGGTCATGACCGACTTCTTATCCGTTTGTTCTACTCTATCAGTGCCCAATTCATCAGCCACTCACCGGGAAGTTTATTCATATGTCCCCCAACATTTATACCTCATCCGTTTTGTATGGGTACCAGGGCGCATGACACTCCTTTTAAACGAATCGGGAGACGCCCTAGCGGCAGCCTCTCTTAAAGTCCTGGTACTTGGGATTCTAAAACATTTGGCATAGATCACAGCTGCAAGATTTAGAAAACTTTCTGTTCAAGAGGAATGTGATAAATCATGCGTATAAAGTGACACCAATTTTCAACACCCCTTAGATTTCCTCGGCACAGCAGATGGGGTTCAACAAGAAAATTTGAAGTGTCATTCAGGAGAATGCGTTGCGGAATACCAACGCGTAATTTCTGCTCCCACATGTCTGGTTTGAAACCTTCCCCTCAATGGGTTTATTGCAACCAACCTGAAAATGGAATATTTCTTTATAGAGTGTGGTAGGTTCGACATGCACAAAAAACGACTTTCTAAAAGGCCCCTTGGCCAACGTAGATTAGCCATTAGGCTTCCTGCGATACTGTCTCTTGGGGCGTCGACATTGGACACTGCAATAAGAACGTATGCGAGGCCATATTTATTTTGTAAGGGAAACAACAAGTCTTTTATGCTGTTTTCTCGTTCACTATTTGGACATAAAATATTCTGATGAGCCAATCGTCCTGCGAATGCGAATGAGTCAAATACGAACGAGCCATCAAGAACACGCGGTGGGATCCAAGTATAATGCTGGCTAAGATGATCTATTACCTCAAGTGTGTCTTTCATTCTGAACACCAGTTGTGGCAGCTGCAAGCAAGAGATGCAGGAACTTTTTGGGAAGCCAGTTGGGCGCCAGCGAGTCGCCAAGAAGAAACTTCCGTGCCGGATGTATTATCACTCTGTCGGCGGTCAACGACATGATGCCCGAAACTGACAATGTCAGCCACATTCCTAAAGGCCTAGCAGACGACGCCATTCATTTAGTGGTGTATGGATACTGCTCGATGGTCGACGACATTATAAGACAGCGCCCACGCTTTAAAGAAGCAAAGAGACATCGTGTCTCACAACAATTCATTCGGCTTCCTAATACTAATGCTACTTGATCGTGTGAAGACGTCCAGTCGCCTTTTCTGGAAAACTTGCTGCGTCTTGTCCGGTGCGAGGCTGAGGCTGCATCTCCATCGGCTGCTCAGGTTCGTTCTTAAGTCGAGTCTCACCCAGTAGTATCTTTTATCCAACCTATCGGAAGTGCACATTTGGCGGACACAGGCATCCGTCCTATCTGTACCGTAAGTAGCCCTACCGTGAACTATTACTTTCTGCCTCCCCGCCCACAATCGACAAATTTCGGATTCCGTGAGCCAAAGCAGTGGCGCACACATGACGACAAGCCAATATGCTTTAACTGCAATGGGACATTTCATATACCCAGCTATTGTCGCTATGGTTGGCTACTATATCCTCATCGCGCGTACACTTACCGTACGGAGGAAAGCCGGTCCTCAATCTTTGACGCCCGCAATGTCCCAGCAGACTTGCTGCTGAGAGTCACAGCATAATTTATGAGGTTCGTCAGTTGGCGCAGACATAATGCCAAGGTGAAAGAAACTGGTCTCCTCCCGGCATAGGAGCTATCGAGAGGTGAGCAGTGCTGGATTCGGCAGATAGAAGTTGGGATTTTCAACCCAGAGATCAAGGCTATCTCAGGAGGCTGTTCTATCAACTTAACCTCACCCATCGCAGGCCTCAACCCGTTCCAGGACGAAGATAGGACACATTGCGTTGGTGGCCGTTTAATGCTGGTGGAATCTCTGGAAGGTTTTAAGCATCCGAGCATACTGGTGAGCAATCACCACTGTTCAAGGCAAATCGCAAAGCTCACTGCGAGCACACCACGGAGGCGTGCGAGGTACATTGACGCAGCTCAGAGAGTGCTCCTGGATTTGCAAAGCATGAAGTCTGGTGAATAAAGACACCACGGAATGCTACTTTTGCAAAGGTTAGACTGTTGCACTGGGCAACGCTCCAGTAGCTCCGCTCGCAAAGCATCGGGTAACACAAGCGCACGTGTTTGAAGTTGTTGCAGAGGAGTTTCTGGGACCTCTTTTTTAAGGACTCCATTTGGAGAGACAAAGAACTGCATTCATATATTCTCGTGTGCAGCTTAAGAGCTATCCAATTAGAACTTGCGTTCAGCATCACACTGAAGCATGCTTGATGTTCTTGCGTGGCTTTTGTGCCCGATGAGGCCTTCCCTAGTTCATTTATTCTGACAATGCGATGGCCTGCAAAAAATATCGTGGGGTCTGCGAATGCTTCGCGGAATGCTGTTAGAAGGTGTCACCGGACACCTCAGAAGTAACGTAATCAGATGAAAGTTTATTGTGCCAAACGTTCCATGGTGGGGTGGATGGTGGGAGTGGTTTGTAAGAACTTTAAGGACACCACTTCGCATGATTATTCAAAGAGCCTGCCTGAACTCCGACGAACTCATGACAGTACTCGCAGACGCTGAAGTCGCCGTAAATTCTTGACCACTTACTTTCATTGAGTTGGAAGACGGCAAACCACGTGCTCCGAGTCCGCGCGATCTGTTGACTGGCCGTAGCTTCACGACGATACCACAAGACAACATTGAAGAAACTTACGGAGGCTGTCCGGAAACTTCATTCAGGATGTGCCTGATGGATGAATGGAACGGTGGAAGAAAGAGTACTTACTCCAACTAAAAGCAGCACACTTCTTTGACAAATAGGGCAAGAACAAAGTTAAGGAAGGTGATGTTGTACTTGAGCATGATGAAAACCTTCCACATGAAATGAAGGAACTCCCAAAGGTGGTTCAAGTATACAGAAGAGAGGGTGGACATGTTCGCGCTTACAAGATAAAGCGACAAAACGGCCTTGTGGCAACAAGGGCCATCCAAAGACTGTATCCGCTAGAGCTGCCGGCGCGACTGGACTTAGCGGCCGGGCATGTATTGAATTTTCCGCGTTCTTCTTACAAAACGGAAAAGGATGAGCTTTAGACCATTGAGGACGTAAGTGCTTTCGAAGAGAGACCGAGAGTCATCTTTTATGTTCTGGGCTCAGGAGGGCGCTAATAAACGCCTATTTGAGCCTTGAGTCCTCGTAGGCTGTTACGTGTGCCACATATCCTAAAATAACTGTTAGTGTGGTTAGGTTCTACAGGTGCTAACACCACCTGTAGAAAGCATGTAGTACTATTATTGATAACATCTTCGCGATCGTAAAACCAACATGCATTGCTTTACTACTGTTACATAGATGAAAATAAAAAGAAAATAATTACCATACCATGCATGTGTTGCTGGCACGCAGGGCTTTTTTACCACGTCGCCACTGGCGCGATTGATTATAAGTTGAGGCTATCGCTAGGCGTTCGGAGAGGCGTAGCTGGGCACAACTTTCGTCGATCTGAGAAGGAGTTGTCTCGTTTGAGAGAGGTCCGTCAGCGATACTGTGTTTAGTGCATCCTAATCAGACATGTGCTAACGAGCATTTATAACGATTACAAGTGTGGAATCTGTTGCATCACTTTTATGGTTGCTCGGCTATGGTGCATCGCGCATCGCACACGTAAGGTCCAGAAGCCCCGTCAAGAGATTCCAGAAACTCAGGAAGGAATGGTATTTCGCGCCCACCCCCTATAAGCGCAGCGGCCCCACTAAGAAAATGAGCGATCATGATTGCAAGATGAGGTCGTAGGAATGCCACTAGCTGTATGATAAGTTAGGAACCCAAGTATTCTTTTGGCCAGTAGATATTGTAAGTACTATTAACGTACTTTGTCGTTTTAATTTGTACATAGCCATTATCATCTTCCCTGTTCGTCTACTTCTTCACGCATGAGCTGGGGCGTTGCTTTTTTTGGAATAAAAAGCGCTGGACCGGTTGGTCGGTCTCGGTCTTATAAAGTGGCGGAAGTACGTCAAGGCCCCGACGTGCTCTTGTGTTCCCCTGCTTCCTGGAGCTACTTTCCGGTGGTCGCCTACACCCGGCTATAACGATGGACACTTCCAACCCTGGCTCTTCCGGCGCCTCTAACCCTACCACACAGACAACTCCGCCTTAGGTGCCACCCTCTTTCAGAATGACAAGCCCTCAACGCGATCCCCCTGTCTTTGCGGCACTCCCCGGGGATGACATCGACGATTGGATCGACCACTACGACCGCGTGAGTTCCTGCAATAAGTGGAACGACACCCAAAAATGGACGCACGTCACATTCTACTCCTATGTGAATATAACAATCAAACCCCAGCCTTCAGTCCCCAGCAGCTGCGAAGCAACTGACCACGGCGGCGGTCAGACCTGCGACGCAGCAGAGGGTGCTAAGAATCCCTGGCTTTGGACAGGACGCCATTGGAATGTGAACCTGGCAACCTTTAACGCTAGAACGTTATCTAGTGAGGCGAATCTAGCCGTGCTATTGGAGAAATTAGAGGGCAGTAAATGGGGTATAATAGGGCTCAGTGAAGTTAGGAGGCCAAAGGAAGCATATATAGTGCTAAAAAGTGGGCACGTCTTGTGCTACCGGGGCTTAGCGGAGAGACGAGAACTAGGTGTCGGATTCCTGATTAATAAGAATATAGCTGGTAACATACAGGAATTCTATAGCATTAACGAGAGGGTGGCAGGTCTTGTTGTGAAACTTAATAAGAGGTACAAAATGAAGGTTTTACAGGTCTACGCCCCTACATCCAGTCATGATGACCAGGAAGTCAAAGGCTTCTATGAAGACGTGGAATCGGCGATGGGTAAAGTCAAAACAAAACACACAATACTGATGGGCGACTTCAATGCGAAGGTAGGCAAGAAGCAGGCTTGAGCCAAGGCAGTGGGAGAATATGGCATAGGCACTAGGAATAGCAGGGGAGAGTTATTAGTAGAGTTTGCGGAACAGAATAATATGCGGATAATGAATACCTTCTTCCGCAAGCGGGATAGCCGATAGTGGACGTGGAGGAGCCTGAATGGCGAGACTAGAAATGAAATAGACTTCATACTCTGCGCTAATCCTGGCATCATACAAGATGTGGACGTGCTCAGCAAGGTGCGCAACAGTGACCATAGGATGGTAAGAACTCGAATTAGTCTAGACCTGAGGAGGGAACGAAAGAAACTTCTACATAAGAAGCAGATCAATGAGTTAGCGGTAAGAGGGAACATAGAGGAATTCCAAATCAAGCTGCAGAACAGGTATTCGGCTTTAACTTAGGAAGAGGACCTTAGTGTTGAAGCAATGAACGACAATCTTGTGGGCATCATTAAGGAGTGTGCAATAGATGTCGGCGGTAACTCCGCTAGGCAGGATACCAGTAAACTATCGCAGGGGACGAAAGATCTGATCAAGAAACGCCAATGTATGAAAGCCTCTAACCCTACAGCTAGAATAGAACTGGCAGAACTTTCGAAGTTAATCAACAAGCGCAAGAGAGCTGACATAAGAAAGTATAATATGGATAGATTAGAACATGCTCTCAGGAACGGAGGAATCCTAAAAGCAGTGAAGAAGAAACTGGGAATTGGCAAAATTCAGACGTATGCATTAAGAGACAAAGCCGGCAATATCATTACTAATCTGGATGAGATAGTTCGAGTGGTTGAGGAGTTCTATAGAGATTTATGCAGTACCAGTGGCACCCACGACGATAATGGAAGAGAAAATATTCTAGAGGAATTCCATATCCCAAAGGTAACGCCGGAAGAAGTAAAGAAAGCCTTTGAAGATATGCAAAGGGGGAAGGCAGCTGGGGAGGATCAGATAACATCAGATTTGTTAAAGGATGGTGGACAGATTGTTCTAAAGAAACTGGCCACCCTCTATACGCGATGCCTCAAGACCTCGAGCGTACCGGAATCTTGGTGGAACGCTAACATAATCCTAATCCATATGAAAGGGGACGCCAAAGACTTGAAAAAAAAATAGACCGATTAGCTTACTGTCCGTTGCCTACAAAGTATCTACTATGGTAATTGCAAATAGTATCAGGAACACCTTAGACTTCCGTCAACCAAAGGACCAGGCAAGATTCCGTAAAGGCTACTCAACGATAGACCATATTCACACTATCAATCAGGTGGCAGAAAAATGTGCGGAATATAACCAACCATTATATATAGCTTTCATTGATTACGAAAAAGCGTTTGATTCCGTCGAACCCTCAGCAGTCATGGAGGCATTGCGTAATCAGGGTGTAGACGAGTCGTATGTAAAAATACTGAAAAATATCTATACCGGCTCCACAGCCACCGTAGTCCTCCATAAAGAAAGCAACAAAATCCCAATAAAGAAAGGCGTCAGGCAGGGAGATACGATCTCGCCAATGCTTTTCACAGCGTGTTTACAGAAGGTATTTGGAGACCTAGATTGGGAAGAACTGGGGATAAAAGATAATGGAGAATACCTTAGTAACTTGCGATTCGCTGATGATATTGCTTTGCTTAGTAACTCAGGGCACCAACTGCAATACATGCTCACTGACCTGGAGAGGCAAAGCTGAAGGGTGGGTCTAAAAATCAATCTGCAGAAAACTAAAGTAAATTTTAACAGTCTCGGAAGAGAACAGCAGTTTACGATAAGTAGTGAG
Source organism: Dermacentor andersoni (assembly GCF_023375885.2). Taxonomy (NCBI): domain Eukaryota; kingdom Metazoa; phylum Arthropoda; class Arachnida; order Ixodida; family Ixodidae; genus Dermacentor; species Dermacentor andersoni. The sequence goes on along the minus strand of NC_092817.1, from coordinate 138,867,768 downwards.
GCATTGGAAGTGGTAAGGGAATACACCTACTTGGGACAGGTAGTGAGTGCGGATCCGGATCCTGAGACTGAAATAATCACAAGAATACGAATGGGCTATGGTGCGTTTGGCAGGCATTCTCAGATCATGAACAGCAGGTTGCCATTATCCCTCAAGAGAAAAGTTTATAACAGCTGTGTCATACCAGTACTCACGTACGGGGCAGAAACCTGGAGGCTTACGAAAAGGGTTCTGCTTAAATTGAGGGCGACGCAACGAGCTATGTAAAGAAGAATGGTAGGTGTAACGTTAAGGGATAAGAAAAGAGCAGATTGGGTGGGGAACAAACGCGAGTTAATGATATCTTAGTTGAAATCAAGAAAAAGAAATGGGCATGGGCAGGACAGGTAATGAGGAGGGAAGATAACCAATGGTCATTAAGAGTTACGGAATGGATACCAAGGGAAGGGAAGTGTAGCAGAGGGGGCCAGAAAGTTAGGTGGGCCGATGAGATTAAGAAGTTTGCAGGGACAACATGGCCACAATTAGCACATGAATGGGGTAGTTGGAGAAGTATGGGAGAGGCCTTTGCCCTGCAGTGGGCGTAACCAGGTTGATGATGATGGTGATCACATTCTACTTGACCGGCGTTGCAAAGACGTGGTATTTCAACTACGAATCTGAGATCACGTCCACGTTTACCTCCAAGCTGTGGCAAACTTTCGCTTCCTCGTCTGGCCGTGCAGAAGTCACCAAACAGAAGCTGGGCACACGCCTCCAACTTCCACAAGAGTCTTACACCTCATACATAGAAAAAGTCTTGGCTCTGTGCCGCCATGCTAACCCTAGCATGACGGAAGCCGAACGCGTTCCACACATATTAAAAGGCATTGGGTCTGTGGCGTTCAACGCCTTAATCGTGCAAAATGCGGCATCTGTCCAAGACATCACTTCCACTTATCAGCGCCTAGGCAAGCTGCAGTCTCTTTGTCTTCAACATGACAGCAGCGGTTCTCACGCTTCCCATTCTTCAAACCTACATGCTCTTATCTGCACCATCAATCGCGAAGAGCTTCAAGTACAATACGTGAGTCGTTCACCTCCTGCAAGTGCCCCCCCCCCCCCCTTTCGTCTTGTGCGAGGTCGTAAAGTAAGTGTTAACAGCGATGACGACAGCATCTTGCTCTGGTAGCGCGCCCCACACCTACTTGCGCGGATGTTGCTTCGCTACCCAACCCTACCGTGACCTCCGTGCCTACTGACGCTATTTATGACCATTTCGCTTCGATGGGACCCGGAGCAGTTGCTGCGCCATCCAACCCTCAGTGGCGTCCACCTCGTCCGGATGGTTTTTACTGTGGTATAGGCGGCCATATATCTCGCTTCTGCCACCGTCGCCAGCAGGATTAAAGACGAGGTATGCTGAGCACTAGAGAGACCGAACTATACGACCAGACGCCTACTAACCCGGATCGTGCTCGTTCTCTCGGCATCGTTCTCTGTCTCCTCAAGCTGCTCCCAATCTGTCTCACAGTTCCCGTTCGGCCAGACGTCGTTCTCCTTTGCCTTACCGGATCTCTTCATCACCGCTTCGCCCCACATCCCATCCTGCCGGCCAGCACTCGTAAAACTAGATGTTGCAGTTTTTAGAGAGGAAACTGCTTCCTATCGCTCCTCAAAAACTCCTCCTGTTCGCCCAGCCAACATGCTTTACGTAACTGTTGAAGGTGTTCCCGCGTCAGCTCTCATGGATACCGGTGCCGCCGTTTCTGCTCTTTGTAGTGATCTATTTTCATGGCTTGGGAAGGTAAAAATGCCTTATCCTGGACCTGTTTTGCGTGGTGCTAATAATGCATTCATTCATCCCGATGGACAGTGTACTGCTCGTGTTCTAATCGACGCCATTCGCCACGACATTGAATTTATCATCGTTCCAAAGTGCATCGATGAACTTATACTGGGTTTGGACTTCCTGCATTCTGCTTCAGCCGTCATTTCATGTAGAGAGGAAGTTATCCATATCAGAGATACAACGCTTGCAACTGTTACGGACTCTTCACCTTCATGCGTGAACTTGGCCATCGCTGCAGGCTACGTCCTGCGGCCTGGTCATGAAGACGTTGTAGCCGTGACATCCAGTCAGATCGCCGACGGAGACATTCTAGTCGCCCTTTCTTGCCGCTTTAATTCTAGCGGAATTCTCATTGCTGCCTGTCTCGTCCGGTTTTGACGTGGCTAGCCCTTCTGTCTGCTTGCAACAAGACCCCAGAACCTGTGATGCTGGCCAAAGGGATGACTGTGGCAACCCTCGCCGACACTCAACCTATCTCTATAGTCATGCATTACCCTTCTTCATCGCCAGCACCAATCTGAGGTTCGGATTATTCTATCCCTCGTTCAGCCGTTCTTGGTTCTGACCTAACAGCTGCGCAGTCCGAAGCCATAATTGTCGTGTTGGAGAAGCACAAAGCCTGTTTCAATAGCTGTTCCCCTGTTTTGAGCCAAACTTCTGTGGCTACACACAGAATTGAAACCGATGGTTCCGCTATAATATGACGACGCACCTATCGTGTATCACCGTCCGAACGAAAGACCATTGAACGACAGGTTGCTGACACGCTTGCGCGGAAGATAATACGACCTTCATCTAGCCCCTGGGCTGGCCCCTGTGGTCCTGGTAAAGAAAAGCATGACTTCGTTCGCTTTTGCGTCGGTTATTGAGCGCTCAATAAGATCACACGTAAGGACGTATAGCCAATACCTCCAACTGACGACGCTGTGGACAAACTACAAGGGGCAGAGTATTTCTCCAGCCTTGATCTTCGATCAGGATATTGACAAATTTCGATGAAAGAGAATGACAAAGAAGAGGCCGCATTCGCTACACCAGACGGACTTAATAGTTTTAACGTGATGCCTTTTGGCCGTTGTAACGCTCCCGCCACATTTGAGCGCATGATAGACAACGTGCTTCATGGACTAAAATAAACAATCTGCCTCTATTATCTGGACGATATTGTCATCTTTTCGTCTAGCTTCAGCCAACTTCTTCATCGATTAGACAAAGTTCTCAAGTTCTCTGTAGCAGCCATCATTCCTTTCTTTATGAGAACCTTTGACACTGCCGCTTGACAATTGTGAATCGGATTGGATGCACTTAGTATCGTCAATCCGGAGGACACCTTCAACGTTTCCAACTAAAACTTCGAACAAAGAGTTCTAAAGGCAAACTGCAAGAATTTGTCCCTTCAGAAGCGGCGAGTAGAGTACACTTCCGCCTCTGAAAATCTCTTTGCAGACCGCTGTAATAGACGCATAATGCGGATACTACCAGTCACTTTGGAGTTAGGAACAAGCAACCATTTCAGTACGACTGCGTCATGGCCAGTGTTTCACAGGATGGTCACCCTTTTGCCTTCGAGCTCACCCATTATCATCGGCATCGGTTTCGAAACAGCTTCACACATTGTACCACATATGGCAACGTGAGGAACGCGTTGACCATCTTGTGCACTTTGTTAGGCAAGTTCCTGTTGCTTTTCCTGTTCACCTTCGACTTGTTCTGGTTTTGAGGGAGAGCATGACGCTTCAACACGCCGGCTAGAGCCAATAGGGCAAATATTTGTCCTTTGGTTTGTCTTCTTGCATATCGAGCACGACGATGCCTTCCGAGTTTTGGATCTAGTCCAGCATTCGGAAGCTTGGGGTCCTTGTTTGCTACAATCAATAATAGTGGTTTTTCTTTGCTTTCCTTTGTAGCCACTGCTTCATCGTTGTCTAAAAGCTTCCTCTTGTTTTCCTTTTCTTCCTTCTCTGTAGCAAGATTTCCTATACCTTGCGCTTAGAGTTGGTGGTTCGCTTTCTGTACCAGTGTATCAAAATCACGGCCACCTTTTTCCTGTAGAAACATAGCCAAATTCGCCTCGCGGCATCCACAGAACTGTTCAGCCACAGTGTCTTGCAGCATTTCATGGATCTTCGGTGCCTTGAATAACTCTTTCCAATGCTCCAAGTAACCCAGAAGATGTCCTGCAAACTGTCGTGCCGTCGCAGCATTTTCAAGTTTTGCATTCCTAAACTTCACGCGGTACTGTTCTTCCGCGCAAGTGCAACTGTTGCAGAAGCGTCTTCTCAAACTTTGCATAATCCGTGAACTCTTCTGCAGACATCCGACTTACTGTCACTAGCACCTCACTGGTGAGACAGACTTAATGACAACGCCTATTTTCCTTCTGGCCAACCCCGTCTAGCAGCCACTCTCTAAAACATCTGTATATAGGCGTCTAGTTCAACCTGCCCTCGTTATAGAGTGAAATCATCTCATGAGGACTGCGAAAACCATGACCTCCAGGAGTCTCACCGTTTACGACACTCGCATGTGAACGCTCTGCTTCAACTATCCCCCGTCATTCTTCAAGGAGTGGTCGTTGAGCCCCCATGTGGTCTAACTCTCGCATTTATTCTTCGATGCGCTGATTGTTTTTGTTACTTTGCTCACCGATCTCTCACGTCCTTCTGCTCTGCGCTCACCCATGCCTTTAAAGCCTCTGCACTCAGCCCCATCTCCTTACCTAACTGAACTAGCATCCTTTTCGTCAATTATCGTCTACCACACACAAACTACATGTAGTTCGAAGGTGTTACCATAGAGCTTGTCCTGTTGCGGACGCCACAAATATGTGAAGTAACAGTTGTTCGTCACGTATACCTGTTTGCAGTCAAGCGGTAATGAACATCAGAGATACGGGAACAGATGTAAAACAACATTTATCTAAGCTGACAAGAGTGAAACAAAAGAAACAGCAATAACCAGAGAACACACAGCGAAGGTAACTAAAGCCAACCCATATCTACACTAAGTCATGTGGGCACCTTTCGAGGAAGGAGCAAAAACGTCTCACAGGTTCCGTCCCGATAGTGTTGTCGATCGACGGTAGATCGCCTGAGCTGTCGCAAGAATTCTTGTTGGAAGAGAGCAAGGCACGATGATTGCACTGGTCATCAGATCAGGCAGGCGACGGCCCACGAATGCATTACTCTGGTTGGCGCACTCGAACGGGTGTCAGGCGTGTGACATCTACCGCCACAACTCCACGTGCAACATCGAGTAAGAGGTGGCCTTTAAACAAAGGCATCCGTTAGGCCTCGCACCGGACATGATCTAAAGCGGCTACAACAGGCGCCTACGAGCAGGCAACAGCCAGGCCGGCTCCAAATTGCGTCACACCAGGCGCCACTACGCGTGCGTACCAACAAGGTGGCGCGTTCTCATCAGGGTCGCCTCAGGTATCGCAGCAGGAACTCTGGGAACCGCACACTAGTCCGTCTTCCAAGACACGAGCCCATCTACCCGTCCGGTACCCGCCTATCTTCTACCTTTACTTTTATCTTTTCTTGACGTTGCCAAGCGCGCAAGCTGCCTCTGGCTCGTCATCTCGTGTTTCTGCTTTCTTCATTCTCTTCAACACAAAATTTCAAAAGCCTCAAGAGTTCTCAAAAGTCTATGTCTACATAAGCGACAGTCATAAATTAAGTCCTTTCTCTACGCTAGGCTGCGCCACCAAGCGCGCAAGCTACCTCTGGCTCGTCATCTCGTGTTTCTGCTTTCTTCATTCTCTTCAACACAAAATTTCAAAAGCCTCAAGAGTTCTCAAAAGTCTATGTTCAGATAGGCGACAGTCATAAATTAAGTCCTTTCTCTACGCTAGGCTGCACCAGAACCATTGCTAGAGTGTGAAACTTGTACTATTGGTTGAAACTCGCCATTTGTGTTAAACAACCTGTCCAATTTTGTCGTGAGTGCCGAGCGCAGGAAATCGCCAGCGGTGAACCCATGAGATTACTGAAACCAAATGACCCACCGCGAAGACTATTTGACCAAGTCGACATGGATCTCTTGAGCCCTTTTCCGCCGTCGCCTCCGAGAAACAAGGTTATAATGTTCACCATAGAATATTTAATGCAATATGCTGAAGCGAATGCTCTGCCTGGAGGCACTGTTTCTGATGCTGCGTTATTTTAGCACACAACATTTTACTCTGTATTGATGCCTCATCGTGCGTCACTACTGACCGAGGAATGACATTTGCGGCAGGGGTAACAGAAGGCGCTTTCCGATTAGGTTACACGACGCGTCGAAAGACGACTGACTATCAGCCGCAGACAAATGGCCTGACCGAAAGGCTCAACGAAACAATGACTGACATGCTGTCCGTGAACGTAGACGTACTGGAAAAACGTGGGGCGTAGTACTTACGTGCGCAAGGTTTGCGTAAAACACCCCTGTGCAGCAGACTACACGCTTCATTAAGTTCTATATTGTTTATGGTTGTGAAGTCCAGAACATGATTGAAGCAATGCTCCGATGCAAGAGCTTTGTTCATCTTGACCAAGACGCTGAGCTGTTTGTGCAGCGCGCAGAGGAATTCCGCCAACTCGCTCGCACGAGCACAAAGAAACAACGGTACACGACACACGGCACTACATCAGCCATCGAGAAGTCGAATACCAACTAGGAGGTCGCGTTCTGGTCTGAACTCCTGTCCGCTGCAAAGGCCTATCTGAGAAACTTCTCTGTCGGTACTTTGGACCTTGCAATAGGCTGCGGATAGTGAGTGATGGCAATTACGAAGCTCTTCCTGAAGGACGCCCGTGAACTGGACGCCGAAAGACACTATCCGAGATTGCGCAGCCCTCCCCCCCGCCCCCTCCCCCTTTGTGCGGCTGAAACTGTACCTCACTCCCTAAACATCATAGCTTTTTGACGATGTTGTTCTTTTGGATTTGTTTATTTTTGTCGTGGATGACGACTTAACGCTTTAGTGACCCTACCACGCGTTTTTTTTATCTACGAGTCAACAAGCGTCTGTGTGGGCATATTTCTTTGCGCGTGTACCTCTATATTCACCGTGTAGTGTGTGTGCCTTTTGTAGCATCGAGTCGATACTTTTCCAATGAGGGAGATGAATGTCACAGCCCGAAATAGGTGCCGCAGAATTAGAAATTAGAAAAAAGCGCACGCCAGTCCACGCGCAATACGCCGGCGGGTGCTTTGACGGATGCCAGTGAAGAGGCAGACGAAGGCTCCCCGATGAACGTGTGGGCGCTTGAGTTTTTCTTGCGTTAGAGACGTGGGCTCAGAGGTTCAGTTAAAGGTCGCCTGTCATCCGAGAGCATGACAATACATTCCTCATCAGCGTGGCGTAGCCGTCTAGTCTTGTTCGTGGGCTTTGAAAATACGCTTTGGTAGCATTGTGTAAAACACTTTGATGCGTGATCGGGCACATGTCATGTGTACTCCGGAGAATTTCCTGGCTAAGACGCCATGGCAGCTTTAGAAGTGTCATCCGGGGCATGCTGTGGGCATGCCCTGGGAACGTGACGGCGATGACGCTGGGCGACATTTTGAAACGCAATTCAGGACAAGCTATGTTCATGTCACACCATGTACCCTGCACTCAAGCCTTGTGCCTGCCTCGGTTAATTTAGGTATGTTTTTTTTTTAATATTGCTTAATTTTAAAATGTAGAATTGCAAATGTACATCTAAATGTAAAATAAAAAATAGCTCCAACAAGACATAAACATTGCGCGAAACGTAACGCATAGTTTCTTTTTTTTTTTTTTTATGCTCAGTGGTTAGAAACACTGCGATTACAGACGCGGAAAACGCGAAACATAACCTTCGACCTGTTACAGAAATTTTGGAAGCTATCAATTGTTTAAGTTGCATATGTCTAAACGTGTGTGTTATTTATTTGCCCAATTACCTGTCCAATGATTTTTGTTGGAGGAGTGTCAGATGTATGGTTAACATATAGTTATTAAGTGATGGTAATGAATCAGTCAGTGGTGCAGCTCTGTCATTAGCAAGGCAGCAGGGTAGGCCATGTACCTACCATGTACTCAAAGCCGCATCGTTGAGCTGTATAACCGTACACTTTAGCATAAATTAAATTGTTCCGTAGTATTTACAACTTTTTCTTTTGAACTTCAGTGGAATTCAATATTTACATAAAACCATCAAGCTCTTCTTTCTGAATTTGTTACTGTTTGTGAATGACTCTTACACCGTTATGACAGTAACCTCTTCTCTGCAATGACAAGGGTTTGATCATAAGTTATTCTACTAGGCTAATTACGCATTTCTGCTCTGTAAACATCATGAAAAATTACAATCTTAGAGTTTCAGGTTGCTGAGGTAAAGGGAAAAAAGTGAAAACTCATTGTTTATAGATAACTCATTTACACCTTGAAAAGTGTCTTTATAACAGATTAAAACCATAAAGAAAACAAAAGACCCATTCAGTGCAAACCTGGGAGGTACTCGACACCACAACCTTCTTTTTCTTTTGGTTTGGTGTCCCACATTCCGCCCCTCTTTCTTATTTTTATTTTTGTGTGGCCTACTGTGAAGTCCAAAGGGCAAAGCACGGCCATTGCTGATCAATGCGTGGTAGCATTACTTGAAATCTGCACCTGGGTCTCAGCACTTGATTAACGCTTGCTCAAAATAGGCAAAAATTCGATTTCCTTTGGTGCCGCGGTAGTCATATATTCGTCCAAGTGATATTGGTTTATCTGCTGCTAGCACAATACAAAAATTACTCTTGTTCTCCATAGGTTCTCTTGAACTATCATAGTAAGGTCACAATTTTTCTTTCAGGCACCGACCTTTCGCCGGTTAGAATACCTAAACAGTCTCTTACAATGCCTTAGCCGTCGCATTGACGTCAGGGTATGTCGGTTGGAGTCAAAACAAGGTGATGGATGTGCTGCAGCCAGTTATCGAATGCTTTTCTCGGAATGCGAAAATACCTACCATTGTGATAATCACACTAGCGCATTCCTCTTTCCACATCAAAATATTACGATATTCTAAGTTTAAGTGCAGCCACTTTGACGTAGCACCCACGTCCATCAATAGTAGTAAAAGAAGCACTGGCAAGCTTCATTTGCGTTCGCTACGCACAGATTGCTTTTATGAGAAATTTCGTTAGGTGTTATGTAGAGTGTTTGTTACCAACTCACGGACTAGGAATTGTGTCACCTTTCTTGAGCTTAAATCTGCTAACTTGCTTGCAGCATCTTCACAAGCATGAAGATGCTCTTGGGTAAACATGTGCCCCTTCCGGTGGCAGTTGCCAGCCTGCTCCTCGCTTTCGCTTTCCTTATTAATTGTATATATGTGTTCAAAACAAAAAAGAATTTTAAAATTTGTGCACATGTCTTTTTTCTTCAAACTTCATGACTTAAAATTGTATTGGACGTAAAATGGCTGAAATTTTAATACAAGTATATAGAAGACCCTACTTACTGTCAGAACATACAGCGGGGGTCGTCGCTAAAAAGAGGCTGTGAAATTATCCACCTGAACTCTGAAATTCGCAGTCTAAATATTTATGACAAGTCAAACACCGTTGGTAGATATAAAGTTGGGGAAATAAATTGAAAAACACAGTTTATACACAAAGCATTGTTTTATTCGTCACAGACAGTGACATAATTCAGGCTAACATAGGGCTGCCGTACCTGCTATCCTGCAGAAGCGGGCGCACGTGATTAATCAGAAGGATATAATATTTGCAGCAAGCCATTGTCAGTCCACATGATGTTCAGTTATGGAGTGTCGTTCTAAACAATGATATTACGACATCATCGACCGATGGGGAAGAGACGAGCCGTAACGAGAAAGGCCGTGAGGTGACTGGGCTCGTGGCGCGAGTGAGCCTCTATTTTACTATCTGGCTGCAGTGTACATACAATGTAAATAGTCTGCCTTTTCTATGCTTCCCACACGTAGAAATATGACGGTTTTCGATCCCCGTCCTCTTCACAGAGTTCCGCATCGGTCGGTACACCGAACTTGTCGCGATGCTTCCCGGTGAAGAGACCGCATTATCGACGAGTTAGGCTCTTCACGACTGACCCAATAGACACTGTTGCCCACCATCGCGACCCTGACGTGTTGTCTGGCATAGACCGAGACGGCATAAAGCTGTGTGAAAGCGTAATTCCTAATATCAGGTTGGATCCAACGATTATGCTCTCCAATGCTATCTTTCATCTCATAACGTATGAGCTAGCGACCTGGGACATTTAAAAAAAAAAAAGCTACACCAACTGTTTGGCAATGGTACGGCTAGAGGTCGCTGCTACAAAGGCACTTCCAACTCGCGTTCAGACATCTACAGATGCGTATGTTGCATACATCCAAGGCGGCCCGTCTCTTTACCGCAAGATTGACGCCAAAATATTTGAAACAGGTAAACTCGATGAGAGAGAAAATAACATTATTGAAAACAAACCTAAGCCTGGGTTGTCCTGGGTTGTCCCTACAAAACATACAGGGTTATGTCAAATGTTGAAAATATATATACACCGGCATTTCATAAGTTGCAAAACAAATGAGTAAACTAATAAACAACTTTAATGTAAACAGAGTACACATGATAAGATAGGCTGTCAACTGGTAATGCATTACGCGAAAAACCTAATGCATAGGAAAGACCACACACGAAGCTGACACACGAAGCTGACACACAATTTAATTCGCTCTAGGTTTTTTCCGTGCAGTATATTCAATTTATTATGTCTTGTGGTTAGAGCAAAATTAGTGTAAATTACGCACTAAATTATGTACCCTGGAAAACTTTTCTTCAATACGCACCTGTGCGCGCTTCGAATGAGTAGCGTTCTAAAATTTACATACATGGCATTTAACATAGTTGCTGAACATGGATTTCCTTTGCCCTGTGTCGTGTACAGTGAGCTACATATATCTGCCCCCCCCCCCCCTTTTTGTACTAGCCATACTGCGTGCCATTGCAGCTATATGCACGCCAATAAACCTCACGACACAGAAATAAAAAGAAAGCGCCGATCACCCATGCCTGCATGTTGTAGGGGGCCTAACCTATCCAAGCATGGGCTGTTGCTTTTTATAGTAAACACAGGCACCGTGCTCATTGCAAGTATGTATCATGTCACTAAGCAAATATGCAATTTCATTGTACCACTATTTTTTTATCACATGGATGTATCTGTTGAGAGGCAAGACAAAAAACAGTCACTTCTAAGAACTAATCAGCTTTTTTAAAACACATTTCTAACTTTTCAATGACACTTGCTGCTATGTGTTTGTCTCCAGAGAGCATACTTGATTTGACTTTCCAATCGGAGACATTACATAAATATACCATGTTAAGACGACTGCCTGGAGCACGCGAGAATTTCCATCTTGGTGTAACATACTGTATCTAGATTTTGTTTACATTCGGTCAAATGGTACACCCAATATACCCACATACTAGTTTTCTTGTCCAAATTGCATGCCAATGTATTTTGATTTTTTGACATTGGCTCCTCTGCACTACGTGAAGTTGCGCTGCACTGGCTCTTTCACATCCTCGTGTCCTTGCAGCTGCCTTCTTGCGTTATATAAAGCAGGTGCCTGAAAATATCGTATGCAAAAGTCAACACAAGGGCATGGTGCAAAACAACATCAAGACAGTCAAGGCCATGGCAATAAAAGAAAGTCTTAGCTCTTAGTCTTCTTAGTGAAATGCATGCAAAACATCCAAATGACTGCAACAGTCAACTGCTAAATTAACTTCAATTTTAGATTTACACAAAAAAGAAATAACAGACAGTTCATCCTCGTTCGGCACGAATGTTCGAATACTCCTGCTAATGAATAGAATATTGATCATTTTCAGACATCATAGGTCTGTCATGAGTCTGGTGTATCGCAAACACCACTTGTGACACATCCTAAGCACGTGCCCAGTGTGCCCCCCGCGCCATCCCTGGTTGTGCCACTGCTGAAGCCATAATTTGAGGATTATAGCTGCAAACATGATGCTCAGTAGGGATGAAAATATTGTCCTTCAGTTCAATGGATATATGGATGTGCCTATAAAAAAGGGCAACAAGGCTTGTTATGGCAAGCTTACCCACATTTCTATACTAACAAGAAAGTTCACTGCGACCTGCATCTAAGCTTACTAAAAGGCATGAACTTATTTTCATGTATAAGGTGCGCAATGGAGTTCATTTTTTACAGACCCGACTTATTGCTGCAGTTTGAAATCTAGCATTTTAGATTCTTGAAGGCATGTAAAAGTTGCAGTTAAACCGCAGTTATTAGTTTATTACACCAACCTATTGTTCTGTGTACGACAGACTGGTAACACGGAATTAAAGCAACATTTTATTTTTATATTTTATTTCTCTACTAAAAATATTCAAGCGATGAACACATTTTGATCTGCCATACAATAGCAAAATGCACACATTACGCTTGTAACCCCCAGAGGAAGGCTGATTTAGGTATTCATATGACATAACTCTGACACGCCAACTCATATTAGCAAATACAAAGGCATGTCCAAAACAATAAGCGTACGCAAAGCGCCCTTGCCATTGTAATTCCACACAGCAGCCGTTATATTCGATGCCGATGCATAACTAGCTGCTCGACAATTCACCGAGTTCGTAGACATAAGCATCCTTTCAGTTTCGCACCATGCACGAAAACCGCAACCGGAGATAAAACCAGACCTACCTATAATCACACCATTTCAATACATGAGCAAAAACAGTTCAGTCTTAGGGATAAACACTGCGAGAGCGATTTAGTGCGCGCCGGCGACGAGCGACGGCTTCGAGCGACAAAACAGGCCGTCGCTTGAACAGATGGCTCAGTTCTGGAAATCTAAAAATCGTCGCTCGTCGCCCGAAAGTGCTATGAGCGACTAGCCAATAGCGCGAAGCCGTAACTGGATGTACATCGCTCAAATACCACCGATTGTTGCGCGGAACGAGCAAATGATTCAATTTTTATACGTGCAAGGATAAGAACCTACGGCAAGACCTCCGGAAATATTTTATGCTACTTTTCATAGTAAAATACATCAACGTAAATTACTAAAGCACGCGTCACGCGTGATTACAGCCCTCATGCCGGCAACACCGGGGAGGCATCGCTCAATATCGTCGCTCGCACGCAGTACGACTTGTAGGCGACGAGCGAACGCGACAGCCATCTCCATCGCGTCGCTTGTAGCTGCCGCGCGCAAGATCGCTTATATGGGGTTTATACTTTTTTCAGCATAAAACATGGATTCCTCATGCGTTTTCAGTAAGTTCAAGATAACGCGCCCAACTGACCTTTTGCAGCATGCAGCTGAATGCCTGCGGCAAGAGAGAGAAGAATACAGGAAGGCAGGGATGTTAACCAGTCAATAGTCTGGTTGGCTACCCTACACTGGGGGAAGGGAGAAGGGGAAGAGAAAGAAGGGAGAGAGAAGGTGTAGGTACGTGTACGGACAGCACTTCAGTTAAAGTCGCTCGAGCAAACCAGAAGTTCTGAGAAAACACAAAAGTGCCTTCACTGCCTTCTGAGCCGATGATCGGTCGGGACGGTGCTCTAATATTGTCTGTTCACTCAGAGGACGATGGTCTAGTCTCCTCAATGTGTCGGACAAATACTGTCTTTGTGCTTGAAATTGAGGACAATGGCACAATATGTGGTCAATGTTCTCCTCGCATGCGCAAACATCACATGCAGGACTATCAGCCATTCCAATTAGGGCTGAGTAGGCATTCGTGAAGGCCACTCCAAGCCATAACCGACACAGAAGAGACGCTTCACGCCGGTGCACACCGGCTGGAGGTCTGAGTTGAAGTGATGGGTTTAGTCGGTGCAGTCTTGTGCGCCTTGTATGTACGGTATTCCACTCTGCTAAGGAGATCGTGCGTGCCAGAATGCCAAGTTGTCTCGCGGCGTCGGTCCTTGAGAGCGGAATGGGGACGCAGCGGTCTTCTTGGTTTGACGTCCGAGCTGCCTTATCGGCGTCATCATTACCAATGATACCGCAATGACCTGGTATCCACTGAAAAGAGATATCATGGCCTTTTTCTCCTAAGTGATGGACAAGTTCCGCGATTTCGCACGTGAGCTGATCGTGATTCACATGTCGGAGAAATGAATGCACACATTGCAAGGCCGGCCTTGAATCGCAGAAGACTGCCCATTTTCTAGGACTTTCAGTATTTATCACTTGAAGCGCCTCGCGGAGAGCCGCGAGCTCTGAAGCTGTAGACGTAGTGACATGGGAAGTCTTCAATCGCTTGGTTATTCTCATTGCTGGTATAACTACAGCGCCGCCGGAACTGGTTGGTGTAGTTGATCCATCAGTGTAGACGTGTGTGCAGTCGCTGTATTTCTCGTACAACAGAAGTAAAGTTAGTTGCTTGAGCGCTGATGATGGCAAGTCCGACTTTTTCTGAAGTCCTGGGACTGTAAGGTTCACTTGAGTACGGCGCATACACCATGGAGAAATAGAAGGCCTTGCCGCAGGTGTGTAACCTGACCTGAAAGAGGCACGGTGCGCGAAGACAGTCGCACTGAATGTCGTGTGGGGCCTATCTACTGGGAGACTTGCTAGGTGGTGGGTAGGGGTCCGGGCGACGTGTCTTATGTGCACACGCATTGTTTCAATGTTAATGTGCGTTCTAATAGTGAAATCTTGAGCGACTGCAATGACTTCAGTCGTTGACGCACTCCGCGGTAGACCGAGACATATCTTGAGTGCTTGGGCTTGGATGCTTTGGATTGTGTTCAGGTTAGTTCTGCAGGTGTTGGACATGACAGGTAGGCTGTACCGCAGGAATCCAATAAAGAGGACCCTGTACAGTTGCAGCATAGAGTGTATTGGCACTCCCCAGGTCTTTCCTGCAAGGAACTTAAACATATGGCAAATTCCTGTCAGGCGTTTTTTCACATAATTCACATGAGGGGTCCAGGAGAGATTTTTGTCAAGGACCACCCCCAAAAATCTGTGACTCGTGCTGTACGAGATGATGTGTCTGTCGACGGATATCACGTATGGAGACATTGATTTCCTGGTAAATGCCACCGCTGCGCACTTCTCGTATGATATACGAAGTCCTTGTTCTCGAAGGTAGGATGATGTTAAAGTAGCTGACTTTTGAAGCCGCGCGCGAAGCTGCAGTCGCGTCACAGCCGACGTCCAAATGCAAATGTCGTCGGCATAGATGGAGAGCCTAACGGTGCCTGGCAGGATGTCGGTGAGTCCAAGGAGTGTTAGACTGAAGAGCGTTGGGCTGAGTACTCCGCCCTGAGGCACCCCACGGTTACTGTAATGCTGCGAGGTCAGGCCATCCTCGGTAAGTACGAAAAAGGATCTCTCATGTAGATAGCTACTTATCCAAAAATATACTTTGCCGCCAAGTCCTACTGCCTCTAACGCGTTGAAAATCGCTTCGTGCGTTACGTTATCGTACGCTCCTTTAATATCCAGAGCCTGCGGCAAAGTTTCTAACAAGCACTGGTGCTGCACGTAACTACAGTGGTCGCAGATTCCCCCTGCGCGAGACACCGTCAAGCGCGCGGTTTATTTATAAAAAAAGCATGCTGCCAGCAAAATGACGCCTTCTGTTATGTGATTCCTTAGTTCAACAGCGTTCCGTACACAGTATACTGCCAAACTGAATAAATTCAAACACACAAAACGCACGCTAATCACGCTCCGCATAGGCTCGGAATCACAGGCTGGTGAGCGAACCATTTTAAGCGTCCTCTCGCCTGGCGTCTTATTGAACATACCATAGTTCTGGCAGCGTTTGCGATCTTTAAAGCTCTTACGGACAACGGCAAAGTGATAAAATCACATGCAGTTATCGCGACGACTGGCTTTTTCGATTGACATCGAGAGACACAGCGCGTATGCCTAGTCCTTTGTCAATCGCGTCGGCTAAGCGCAGCGACGACTTCCTGGCGATAGCATGACATATATGGACAATGTGCACCTAAGTTAGAATTCACTTACCGTGGAGGATTTGCTGTTATATCCATGGCATGACGAACGACTGTCGTGTTTTCGTGGCGACGCGAGATGGCTGACATACGATCTCCCTTGGCTGGCCTTTGCTGCTGCTGTGCTGCTGGGCGGACGGATAACCTTTCTCCGGTGCTGTGTTGTTCCGCGATCTTGAGCGCGCGCGCGCGCGCGCGCGCGGTGGAGCAACTCCGAGTGAAAAAGTAGAGCGCTCGCTACGCGTTCCTTTGAACTGCGGCGGCCTGTTCGCTTAGAAGCAAAACGATGTGTTCTTTGCTCAGCGTGCATGAATGAAACATTGCCATGTTCGGGGCCAGCCACCTACAGTTGAAGCAGAAGATTACGCTACGTTTTGTTCTCTATTGCCGCAAGCGTAGAACGGGCATTCTACTGTCTCTCTGAAGGGGAGAGTGAAAAGCACATTTCACTCTCTCCTTGGTGAGAGAGTGAACAATGCATTTCACTCTCCTCGACATTTTGCGAGAGTAAAACGACGCTTTGAAGAGTGAACCGGCCGCTTCACTCCTGCGATACCCTTCCTAGTTTTTAGAGTGTGCATGCCGCCGCGGTGGTCGTCGAGCCACCGCAATTTATGTAAGGGAAAGCGGGCCAATCGCAGATGCCGGCACCACCCTTTTCATCCGGTTATCTATTTTCAGTGCAGTGGCTCGGTCCCATCGAATCCCTCTCCACTTGACGTGCTCCTCACGTCTTGTGAGCCAATTAGATAAGACAAACCCCTCAGTGTAGGCAATGGTATGCGTTCTTCAAGCAAACAAAGGTGACCTCCTATGAACGAGGATAGCATTTGATTGGTCTTTTCAGACAACCCTGCGGGTGACCGCCCGATGATTGCGTTGACGGTTTTGCAAATTCGACGTCAGGAGATTGCAATAAATACATATTGGAATAGTTTTACGCTATTGGGCCTATGTCTTACAATATAGTCAAATCCCGATAGCATAACTTCATCATCATCATCAGCCTGGTTACGCCCACTGCAGGGCAAAGGCCTCTCCCATACTTCTCCAACAACCCCGGTCATGTACTAATTGTGGCCATGTCGTCCCCGCAATCTTCTTAATCTCATCCGCCCACCTAACTTTCTGCCACCACCAGCTACGCTTCCCTTCCCTTGGAATCCAGTCCGTAACCCTTAATGACCATCGGTTGTCTTCCCTCCTCATTACATGTCCTGCCCATGCCCATTTCTTTTTCTTGGTTTCAACTAAGATGTCATTACCTCGCGTTTGTTCCCTCACCCAATCTGCTCTTTTCTTATCCCTTAACGTTACACCTATCATTCTTATTTCCATAGCTCGTTGCGTCGTCCTCAATTTGAGTAGAACCCTTTTCGTAAGCCTCCAGGTTTCTGCCCCGTACGTGAGTACTGGTAAGACACAGCTGTTATAAACTTTTCTCTTGAGGGATAATGGCAACTTGCTGTTCATGATCTGAGAATGCCTGCGAAATGCACCCCAGCCCATTCTTATTCTTCTAATTATTTCCGTCTCATGATCCGGATCCGCCTTCACTACCTGCCCTAAGTAGATGTATTCCCTGACCACTTCCAGTGCCTCGCTACCTATTGTAAACTGTGGTTCTCTTCCGAGACTGTTAAACATTACTTTAGTTTTCTGCAGATTAATTTTCAGACCCACCCTTTTGGTTTGCCTCTCAAGGTCAGTGAGCATGCATTGCAATTGGTCCCCTGAGTTATTAAGCAAGGCAATAGCATCAGCGAATCGCAAGTTACTAAGGTATTCTCCGTTAACTTTTATCCCCAATTCTTCCCGATCCTGGTCTCTGAATACCTCCTGTAAAAACGCTGTGAATAGCATTGGAGAGGTCGTATCTGCCTGCCTGACGCCTTTGTTCATTGGGATTTTGTTGTTTTCTTTATGGAGGACTACGGTGGCTGTGGAGCCGCTATAGATATCGTTCAGTATATTTACATACGGCTCGTCTACACCCTGGTTCCGTAATGCCTCCATGACTGCTGAGATTTCGACAGAATCAAACGCTTTCTTGAAATCAATGAAAGCTAGATATAAGGGTTGGTTATATTCCGCACATTTCTCTATCACCTGATTGATAGCGTGAATGTGGTCTATTGTTGAGTAGCCTTTACGGAATCCTGCCTGGTCCTTGGTTGACAGAAGTCTAAGGTGTTCCTGATTCTATTTTCGATTACCTTAGTAAATACTTTGTAGGCAACTGACAGTAAGCTGATCCGTCTATAATTTTTCAAGTCTTTGGCGCCCCCTTTCTTATGGATTAGGATTATGTTAGCATTCTTCCAAGATTGCGGTACGCTCGAGGTCAGGAGGCATTGCGTATACAGGGTGGCCAGTTTCTCTAGAATAATCTCTCCACCATCCTTTGACAAATCTGCTGTTACCTGATCCTCCCCAGCTGCCTTCCCCTTTTGCATATCACCCAAGGCTTTCTTTAGTTCTTCCGGCGTTACCTGTGGGATATCGAATTCCTCTAGAATATTTTCTCTTCCATTATCATCGTGGGTGCCAATGGTACTGTATAAATCTCTACAGAACTCCTCAGCCACTTGAACTATCTCATCCATATTAGTAATGATATTGTCGGCTTTGTCTCTTAACGCATACTCCTGATTCTTGCCAATTCCTAGTTTCTTGTTTGCTGCTTTTAGGCTTCTTCCGTTCCTGAGAGCATGTTCAATTCTATTCATATTATACTTCCTTATGTCAGCTGTGGTACGCTTGTTGATTAACTTCAAAAGTTCTGCCAGTTCTATTCTAGCTGTAGGGCTAGAGGCTTTCATACATTGGCGTTTCTTGATCAGATCTTTCGTCTCCTGCGACAGTTTACTGGTATCCTGCCTAGCGGAGTTACCACCGACTTCCATTGCACAGTCCTTAATTATGCCCACAAGATTGTCGTTCATTCCTTCAACACTAAGGTCCTCTTCCTGAGTTAAAGCCGAATGCCTGTTCTGCAGCTTGATCTGGAATTCCTCTATTTTCCTTCTTACCGCTAACTCATACATCGGCTTCTTATGTACCAGTTGCTTCCGTTCCCTCCTCAGGTCTAGGCTAATTGGAGTTCTTACCATCCTTTAGTCACAGCAGCGCACCTTGCCGAGCACATCCACATCTTGTATGATGCCAGGGTATGCTAGAGTATGAGGTCTATATCATTTCTAGTCTCGCCGTTCGGGCTCGTCCACGTCCACTTTCGGCTATCCCGCTTGCGCAAGAAGGTATTCATTATCCGCATATTATTCTGTTCCGCAAACTCTACTAATAACTCTCCCCTGATATTCCTAGTGCCTATGCCATATTCCCCCACTGCCTTGTCTCCAGCCTGCTTCTTGCCTACCTTGGCATTAAGGTCGCCCATTAGTATAGGATATATTGTTTTCACTCTACCCATCGCCGATTCCACGTCTTCATAGAAGCTTTCGACTTCCTGGTCATCATGACTGGCGTAGACCTGTACAACCTTCATTTTGAACCTCTTATTAAGTTTCACAACCAGACCTGCCACCCTCTCGTTAATGCTATAGAGTTCCGGTATGTTACCAGCTACATTCTTATTAATCAGGAATCCGACTCCTAGTTCTCGTCTATCCGCTAAGCCCCGGTAGCACAGGACGTGCCCACTTCTTAGCACTGTATATGCTGCTTTTGGCCTCCTAACTTCACTGAGCCCTATTATATCCCATTCACTGTCCTCTAATAGCACCGCTAGACTCGCCTCACTAGATAACGCTCTAGCGTTAAACGTTGCCAGGTTTAGATTCCAACGGCGGCCTGTCCGGGTCCAGGGATTCTTAGCACACTCTGCTGAGTCGCAGGTCTGACCGCCGCCGTGGTCAGTTGCTTCGCAGCTGCTGGGGACTGAGGGCCGGGGTTTGATTGTTGTGTTCATATGGGAGGTTGTTGTCAAGTACTGCACCGTGGCCAATCCTGCTCTGGTGAGGGAGTGCGTTACCGGTTCTGGGCACCATGATCAGGCCACACTGCAGGCCTGTTTCATGCAATTCTATCAACCCGCGGATTTTTTTTTCAATTCTGGTGGAAAATTGCCGGCACAGGGATTCGAACAACGGACCTCTTGCACGCGAGGCGGGTGTTTTTACTCTACGCCACCACTGCATCTAACATAACTTCACCTAGCATAACTTCGTATAGTAGCAAATGTGCAGCAGGCTTTCGCTTTCTTGTGTTTGATGGGCTGTAATAACTGTCGGAAATTTATAACGTATATAACTCCTTCTGCGTTGTGTGACGCCTGCTTAGCGTATTCAACAGCCTGCTTCGTTCAATTGCGAAGCTTCCGCCACTCAAGCACTGATTTTCGCCGATGTCAGGTAGGTCAGGCAGGTTCTGCTGCTAATATGGACGGTATCTTACTTAGCACATTTAATGACGGGAACGAACACGCGAATGGTGAGCAGTTTTGTGTATGATATAACTGCTGCATACTGATTGTGCGAAGCTTCGTGAAATCCCGTTGCGCAGATGCTTTTATTTATGCATACGTCATATCCTTTAGACCACTGCGACAATAATCTATAGTGTTTTGTTGTTCAAAGCACTAATGAACTTGTCGAACATCTGTGAAGGCCTCTTAGCAAAATAATCAGTTTAACAATGTTTGCATTGGCAATGGTAAATGACGTGGTCTGTTAATTAAAAAAATCAAAGCCCCTTTCCTAAAGAAACAGAGTTGAACGTGAAGCTTTCCCGCAATGCAAGCTTAATGAAATTGAAGGTCCACAGACAACGACCACGCAACGAACACAAAAAATATGAACGGACACAGTGCTGTGCATCTGATTTTATTGCTTGTTTAGGATGGTATTTTTTGAACGTTGAAGTTGAATGAAGACATATTTCGTTAAGTTGTATAGCCTTTATTTTACGCCATGTAGCCGTTGATTACACGCACACACTCACACTCTCATGTATGACTCTACACTTGCACACCATTGCTTTCTGATTGGTGTGGTAGGCAGTCAGAGGCTCTGCCATCGTAACGTGACGCAGCCTGCTCGATACAGGAACGATGTTGCGTCATGGGTCTCTGTAGCGTCTTCAGTTTCAACGAATAGTGATCTAGAATTGAACTCTCATTTGGCGTACTGTTTCACCGCATCAATGTTAAAGTCCCCGCACACGAGGACCGGCGTACTATGTGGCTATAGGGTCTTCATTGTTTCTGCCAGGAACTTTTCAACATAACAACGAGACATGTTCGATCTGAGGTACACGCTGACGATCACAGGACAATGGACATCTCGACTGCACATGGTTTCTGCATGCCGTTCTCGATACACAGGGTCGGCCTTATGGGCACGATCGCACTAGCGGTTAAGTTTGCGTACGGCAGCGTCCTCTTCTGCCGTGCGCTGCACCCACGGCCTACCCATGGCGACGGCGGGGAATGGATGGCGTGACGCGCATAATGCAATGCAGATATAAAGGATTCACCTGGGTAGCGTGGCATTCAAACATCTTTCTTTGGGAAAGGGACTTCGATTTTTTTCCAGATCCTAAGAAGAGGCCGTGCTCACGCGCACTTGGTGTCTCCGATAAGCAGCCAAGCTGAGTTAATCGCGACAGGGGTGGTGTCATGCCTAGAAGACGCAACTTGCGTTTTCAGTGAACTTTGTTGACTTTCCAATGAACTGACCTGTACAGTACCCAGAGGAGCCAAGATACCTCCATTCGAAGCAGCAATGAACAGGTTGCAAGAGACTGCTTCTATATCTAGCGATGAGGTTATAAAGGCCTTGCAAGACATGAAACGGGGAAAAGCGGCAGGAGAAGATGTAATACCAGTCTATTTAATCATAGATGGAAACATAATGCTTGAAAAACTGGCTGCTCTCTATATGAAGTGACTATCGGCTTCAAGGCTCCCAGAAAACTAGAAGAATGCAAACATTATACTAATTCACAAAAATTGGGACGTTAAAGAATTGAAAAATATTAGGCCCATTAGCTTACTCTTCTTATTATATAAAAGATTCACCAAGGTAATTTCCAGTAAAATAAGGGCAACACTGGACTTTAGTCAAGCAAGGGAATAGGCCGGCTTCAGAAAAGGATAGTCTACAATGGATCACATCCATGTCGTTATTCAGGTAGTTGAGAAAACCCCAGAGTGCAATCAGCCTCTCTATATGGCTTTCGTAGATTACGAAAAAGCATTATATGCAGTACAGAGACCAGCAGTCATAGAGACATGACGTAATCAAGAAGTACAGGCAGCTTACGTAAATATCTTGAAAAATATCTACAGGGATTCCACAGCTACCCTAATTCTGCACAAAAGAATAGGAATATACCTATAAAGAAAGGGGTCGCACCAGGAGACACAATCTCTCCATTGCCATTTACTGCGGGCTTGGAAGGAATATTCCAGCTATTAAACTTCAAAGCTTAGGAGTAACGATCCACGGTGAATATCTAGGAAACCTTCTATTTGCAAATGGCATTGTCCTGTTCAGCAACACTGGAGACGAGCTACAACAAATGATTGAAGACCTTGACAGAGAGTGTAATAGTGGGGTTGAAGGTTAATGTGCAGAAGACAAAGATAACGATGAATAGCCGGGCAAGGGAAGAAAAGTAGAGGATCGCCAGTCAGCATGTACAGTCTGTGAATGAGTATGTTCACCGATGTCAATTGATCACAGGGAAGCCTGATCGTGAGAAGGAAACTCACAGAAGAATAAAAATGAGTTTGGCCGTACACGGCATTGTCAGCTCCTGACTGCAAGCTTTCCATTACTATTGAAAAGGAAGGTGTACAATCCGTGCATTTTACCGGTGCACACATAAGGCAAAGAAGTTTAGAGACTGACAGAAGCTTTAGAACAAGTTAAGGACCGCGCAAAGAGCGATGGAACGATGAATGCTAGGTATTTTGTTACCAGACGTAAATAGAGTGGTCGGGATCAGAAAGCAAACGGGTATAGGCGATATTCTAATTAACGTTAAGAGAAAAAAAATTGAACTGGGTAGGTCATGTAACGCGTAGGTTAGATAACCGGTGGACCATTATGGTTACAGAATGGGTTCCAAGAGAATGTATGTGCAGTGGAGGACGGCAGAAGATTAGGCGGACCGTTGAAATTAGGAAATTCCCGACCGCTAGTTGGAATCGGTTGGCGCAGGACAGGGTTAACTGGAGATTACATGGAGAGGCCTTCTTACTGCAGTGGACATAAAATATTATGATGATGATGATGATTTGATGGCTCCTGGTGGCGCCCAACGAAGTTCGATGGGTAGTACATAACATACACCACAATATAGAGCAAAATCAATATCGCACGTTTAGTACTTTCTTACGAGTTGTGTACGTACTTTTCACACTGTAAATTTGATTGTAAAATACGCAATACCTTGCGCGCTTCTGCTTGTACCACAGATCCTCGAAATTGGGCACTCTTTGTTCGACAAGTCTTGCTCAATATGCAGGTGCGCCGGGCGAACACACCAGATTACCGCGTGTATAGCGCTGTCCTCAAGTGTTTTTACAGCAATAATTGTTTGTTTTTTTGTTGTTAATGGGCTTCAGAACTCTGTACCTCTTACTCTGATGCTTTCAAGACACATTGCTTCGACTTGGGGGCGAGCAGCGAAATTGACTGTGCATTACACAAGTGGTAGCTTTAAGCAATAGGTTGCGCTGTCACTGGGTGGTGGAGCTGACCTTGTTTGCTTTCCTTGCTTGTACAGGCTTAATTTTTTTTTGTTATTGTGAAGTTAAGGGGCAGGAAAGGACTCCAGCATTCGCTGAATGCAGCCTATCAATAATTTTCCTTTGTGTGCGCATATGTGTTCCCTTACTCAGGTGGTTGATGTTCAAATACCGCCGTCAATCACTCTCTTTATTCGAGTAAGCAGGGATATGCTCAGTGGGAACCCAATAAGCGAATAACCTACTGACCAGTCAACCCAATAAACTTGGATGGTAGGCAAAGAAAGGTTGATTTTAGAACACCACAGGAAAAAATAGAGTAAGGAGAAAATATTTCAATGCCTCTCACAAATACTGGAAGAGCTAGCAGCGTCGTGCTGTTTTACACTGACGCTTGACACTTAACGCTTAGTATCTCAGACTTACGAAACACGGCAAATCAGAGCGCGATCTTCTCACAATAAGGCTAAATAATTCGACAGCGCCGTTCTTATAATGACTGTCGATGATAGTGCGTGTAGGATTTAAATATTACAGGGGCACAGCGAATCGCCCCCGTCGAAACGAGTTACATGGGAGACGTGTACAGCAGCGGGATTCCTGTTTCGGGCTTCGTTAACAACATTCCACAACGTCCAGCGCTGTGACCATGAATCATGCGCGTGGCACTGAGGGTTCCTAAAGAAACGCGAAAGGTCATTGCCACTTCAGCACTCGCCGTCCTATTACTGTCGACCGTTATCGTTAGATGGCCTCTCCAGAAGCTTCAGTGACGTATGGAATACTGATAAATGGCGACACAACACCATTGATATGAGAGTTCTGGCAAAGTATGGAATACCGATCGTTTTGAAGTTTTGTAGGCCTTCAGGAAACGTATATCATTAAATGTAAACTGTACTGCTCTAAACAGTGCAGCTGAATTACTGCAACTAATACTCCCAACTCATGTGAGATCTGTGCAACAATCGCCATTTTTAAGAGGCCAGCTGAGTATTTCACCGCAAGTGATCTTTCGTCTATATAAAACTGATGAAGATAATGAGGTCCTGGCCTCAAGCTAGTACTTACAGGCACGAAGGGCATGCAGCCGTGCATACAGTGAAAAACACGAAATAATAGAACATTGAGTCAGTTCAAAGACAAATTTTCAAATACTGATCACACACTTAACACTGATTACTGAACACACAGTCAATCATTATGATACCGTGAACGCTAACGATGGCAACCATAGTTCAGGCAACAGGTTTTCCAACTTATTTCGATTAAAGCACCAGCGAAATAGTGCGTCAGTCTCACAATTTAATTTGTAATTTTACGACACAAAAATAAGCAAACAGTAATTTTTGGTTTTGCTATGAAGCGGCCACGCCTGAAGCTATATAGTGACGCACACATGCCCGCATATATAGGTGTAACCCAAGCTAAGAACAAGAGAACACAAATAAGGCGAGTGCAGTCTGGTTCACGATAACGGCCACCGCGTCCTCCTTAAATACAAATGAATGATTGTTTCGTGGTACGGTAAACATAACCAAGCACAGTCAAGTAAGCACCAGAACCTTTTTGTAGATTCAAACTTTTTAAACAAATAATCAAGGCGCAATATTGTTAACGACAAATCTGCTCAAAGCACACTACCATGCTTTACCGAAAAATCGACGCCGCCACCAGTATTGCGGTATGTGCGGCCTCAACCTTTCCAGCAGCATTGCTAAGACAATTCGCACCACCGTGGGTGTCTAGTCTCTTTGCATTAGTTCGGAAAATGTAACTTCAAAATATTTGTACAGCACTAAGCAGCACGCGATCTGGTGGGCGCTGGTTGCGCCCGGAACGTTTCTTGATTATGATGTCTTGTCATATACAGAAACGCCATTGGGAGCGCGCCGTCTGCCGGTGTTGTGCGCGTGTTGGCGATGACGTCAGCGCAGTTGTTGAAGCGCAATGCGAATGCAAATAGCCTCGGCCACCGAGTTGCTAAATGTGTGAACTTTGAAAGTTGGTGACTCTGCATGCTTTCTTAGTGATATTTTCAATATACATTTATGAATGAATTAGAGGACAATCACAGAGGACAAAATTCTGCTTAATTCTAGGCGCATTCCCTTGGGACAAACTTTGATGATGGTGCCGATTTTTAGATATTCCTTCACGAAGTGTGCACCGAAATACATGAGCATCCCATTACCTGCTGTGCTTCAATGCTTCAAACGACAACTCGTTAAGCAGTAGAAAATTTGAAGACCTTACGCACATGTCTGACGACGCCTATCACGAAAGTTATGCGAGCCTAGAAGCTCTTACAAGTGAACTTGTTTGGCAAATTTACTGGCTAGAATTAGTAAATTGCAATATTTCCCGAAAATAACGATTTAGAAGGCTAATGAAGTTAATTTGATTATTCACTTCCAATTCTCGCGCGAATAATCTCCACAGCTTCGAAAAATACAGCCCAAATTTCTTAATCTCCTACAATACGCAAAAAAAATTATTAAACACCCCGTACGTTCGAAAGCGCGGCAATATAGCGTACCAAACCAAACATAACGGTATCGCGATTTCGCACACTGGACACCACACCACGCGTTTTCACGTTTTACAGTTGACCTCAGAAAGGCAGAGCTGCTGTACCTCAAGAGCTGCCGCTCTTGAGGTACAGCAGCTCTGCCTCATGTCGCCTTAAAATCGTGCTTACTTTCCCGATCTGGCGGTACATCAACGTGGCGTACTTAACTTGCACAGTTACATGGCTCATTTGTATTTTAAGGCTCACCCGGCTCGCCACTTCCAGCTTCCTCCAAGGCATCAGTTACCTCGGATACAGACCAACCAGGCTACAGGCCAAATGAAGTGCCACTGCATTGGCATGCAGCTCTCGTGCAGTGTTCTAAACACGGCACCTAATTACCACTAAGCTCTTCTTATTAAAGGCAATGATGAGCTCGTTCTTGTCCATGGTGCCACTGCATGAAGGTTATTCAACAAACCATGCTGCCTTCTTCTTTTTGGCCGCCTAAAGCAAGGTAGACGCTTGGCCACCTGAACTTAGTTGGTACTCTCTATGCTAAATGATGCGCCTGTACTTTAAGATAAGCGTCCGCAGCGTCATTTGTTGAGCCGAGGCATTCGTCATTCAGTAGTTCAGAGAAGCCACCCTTCCAGCCTGTTACAGAAATGGGGAGAATTTAAGTCACCATATTCACTGCCGTTGCAGCCCTGCTGGGAGTCAGCCACTGCAAATATAGCCTCTACAAACGTCATTTTCAAAAGTGAAGATTGAAAACAAAAGTGAAAAGGCTGGGCTTTCCACTTTTCAGTGGAGGGAATCCTCCATTGCTTATCTTCAAATTGTAGTTGGCGTTCTTTTCTCTGTTAAACCAGCTCTTGGCGGTTCACAAGGCGAATTGATCAATGACATTAACCTGTTTTTTTTAGGTGAAAGTTACCAAGTGTAGTTGGACATATCAGTGGATCACGAGGACCATGTCACTGATTTCTAGCGCACATTCGCCACATTCTGCTAAAATACAGGAGCCCTAACGAAGATTTTGTGAACTAGGCCTTCGTAACGTGCGCAAATGTTTTCGTACAATGCGTCCAGTGTTCATTGCTTCTTTCTGAAACTGTTCCTATAGCGTGCATGTAACACGTCAGTTATATCGTGATATAGTTATATAGGTGCAGTTATATAGATACAGTTATAAGTGATATCGGAACTCTCTCTTTCTGCATTGTTAAGTTGAGGTATTGTGCAGCCGCGTTCGCTATAGATATACCTACATTATATATGGACATCTGCTCCAATCGTCCTAGCACTATTTTAAATCTGGATACTGGTGTTCGTGTGCGTGATTAGGGTACGGCAAACATAATCTATTATTATAACTCAGTTTTGAACCGCTGCATACATATATTCACCTAAATGGCACCCGGTCCTCTTCTTTCTCTCGATTTCATTAGAAATCTTTTCGCACCATGCCGCATGTTTCATGCAATTCAACAATTTCATTCTAATTATGAAGTCGCAAGTAGGCCTACGTGTAGTTGAAAAGAAAAGAAGGATAAAACGTCTTTGGATCTAACATACCGCACAATTAACTAGTATATGTTCTCCTGAAATTCCTTCGAAAGGTCAGTGCTTTGATGTCGACTACCGACCTACGACATGCTGAAGGATCTAAGCTTCTCCCACAGTGCGAGCGCTGTCGCTGACGTCAAAGGATGTCGTTTAGTGTCAAACTAAGATGATGGATGTGCTGCACTTTTCACGGAACACTAAACACCTACCTTCATGAATTGGCGCTGGCGCGTTCCTTTCTTTAAATTGAAATGATATTATCTTCGAAGATGAAGTGCAGGCGTTTTGTCGTAGTACGTACGTCTGTCGACAACAGTGAAAGAAATACAGTAGTAAGTGTGTACAGGCGCAAGCAAAGATCGTTTCCGTTGGCTAAGCACTAATTGGTTCTCTATTAAATATTTTTATAGTTTATTTAGAGCGTGAGATACAAACTAATCGTGTACAAATTTTGTCGTTTCTTTAAACCGCACGACAACAATCAAATAAAGTTTCTGTTGGCAACGCACAAATGGTTTCGCTAATAAATATCGTGACAATTTACTTAGGGAGTGATATACCCACTAATCGTCTACAGATGTTGTCATTTGTTATATTTGCAATCTGCTAACTGCTTGCAGTGCCAGACTTACGATCTTAAACAGTCGGTCATGATTAAACAACCAAATGAATTGTAAATTTGTTCTACACGTTTAGAGTTTTAGAATTCCTGAATAAACATTGCATGGAAGTGCTAAAATTGTTGACATTTTATTCAAATAATAAGAAAGGATCTACTTACTGTCACAAATGATAATGTTGGTCATTGCTAGAGGAAAACATCGGCAATGATGCACCTGACATCTGAAACGAGAAGATGCATTTAAGTCACCGAGTTGAACACAGCTAATAGGCCTATAGTTGTGAAATTATTCACGAACATACTTTATACGCAGAACTTTGATCAACATTCATCAGTGACAGCGCGTAATATTTCAGCCTAATATAGGGCTTGCGCGCTTGCTATGGTACGAGATAAATTTATGCGGACAATTAAAGTGACAAAGAATTGTGTTATGTCATTGTGTGTCTACTTCGTGTTCAGATGTGCGCTATCGTAATGAACAATATAAAATATAAATTTTGTCGACACCTATCAGTCATCATGCGTTTCTTCATTTTTTTCGGTACTGTCGGAACCCACCCAGGGGTTAAACTGGGCGGGATATGGAAACGTACAATCGAACAGAGTAGATCACCTGTTCAAGTCTAATACCCCCCATGTCACACGGGAGGATTTAATGTCATTCGAATCGTATGCCATTCGGTGCATCGAATGCCATTCGGTCTCTTGCGGTGCTACACAGTAAAATATAATGGAATTCGCAAATGATAGCAATGACGATCTGGAACCAAATTTGTAAAATTCAAAGAAATTTTGTGCCTATTAAACGCGTTTAAGAATTTTTGCGAGTACTTTTAAAACGGACGAAAACATTTTGACGGCAATTATTCACAAGTAAAAGCACTTGAATCAACACATCCAATATGGCCGACCACCGTGACAGACTCCTGATGCAAAGAATAAGAGCGCTTGATCACAGCCCGTAGTGAAAATATCATCGGGGCAAAAGTAATTATTTCTTTTTATAAATCTAGAGAAATATCTTCTGACTTTGCTGATGCACGCTTCATTTTTTCGCATTGCGTATCGCTGTTGTCTATCTGCGGTCAAGAGTATACATTGGGTTCGAAATCGAATGCGAATGAGTTCCCCTAACTCATTCGATGGCAAAACTCATTCCTTTCGAATGAGATTAAATCTTCCCGTGTAAATCCCGATAAGCGGGATTATATGCGAATGTCATTCGGTTCAAATGAGATTAAATCTTCCCGTGTGACAGGGGTATAGCATGTAGAACTTCGAAGATACTTGTTTGTGGCTGCCATTGGAAGTGAATGAGCGGCGAAGGTGGTTTCACACGGCGCATGCGACGAATAAAATTCAACGAAAGGAGGGAATTGCTCCACACAAATGTACAACAGCCTTGTCGCTGTGATCTTGGCGAAATTACGTCTTGGATGGCTCAGATAACCTATCTTGAGAATTTCAGTTTGTAAGAATTTGTTGCATCAAACTTGTACCTGGATGGTTTTGAGAGCGCTCTACTGTCAAGTGGAATTCCGGTAATTGTGTAGTGCAAGTAGTAGATGCGCCACATAGGAGGAATAGATGTAGCCTTGCAATTAATAATGAAAGCCACTCAGCCTTGAGTTCTTGACACCGTTACTTGACACAAATGTTATCAAAGTCAGTATGCAAAATAGAAGCGTCAGGCTGTTCTCTTATTGCACGACTAATGACGCAATCACTCGTAATAACTCGGTGGACTGTATACAAAAGTGAGAACTACTTTTCATTTTCAAAGATAGCTGCTGAGCT
Source organism: Dermacentor andersoni (assembly GCF_023375885.2). NCBI lineage: Eukaryota > Metazoa > Arthropoda > Arachnida > Ixodida > Ixodidae > Dermacentor > Dermacentor andersoni. The sequence continues at coordinate 138,837,726 of NC_092817.1, read as the reverse complement.
CTTTCTTGCTAGACTTTCTTTGATCATCTTTGATATTTGACTTTCGCAATGAAATATTTTGTCTTTAATGGTAACTATGGCTGTTGAGAAACACTAGACGCTAGACGCATTGAAATAAGATTTTGAGGAACATTTTATACCCATATGGAAACCGTATTGTAGGCTTGTCTTAAAAATTACAAGGAATTGTGTGCCAAAGCGGTCGGTATCGCAGTCAGTATAAAAAATAATCCACCAATAATGCAAGGTTAAACAGTCTTTATTTAATGAGCAACAACACCTCATAATTCAGGAGACTTGCGAACAGGGTGACACAAACGAATATGTAAAAATAAAACTGGATTATTAAAACTTCGAAGTGCTGGCACTGCCAGGCGGGTTTACCCAGTTGTACAAAAAACTACAATTATTGAGCAGAAAGATACAGCAAATTTCTGGCAAGCAAATGTATTCCAAACACATTAAACTCACATATAGGGTGCTTCTAGAGGAGCTTCTAAACACGAGTCATGAAAGACGAGATACACTTATGCCACTTTATGGCACAAACATTTATTTATGTTTATACGAGTGCCACTCTGTAGAATGTCATTACCTGAGGCTGATGATCACCAGCTCATTTATTAACGTCATTTGTTGAAATATGGCTGTCCCTTCTGACACTACAGTTCGCTCGAGACCTACCGCATATTTTCGTGCTATGGCCGTGACTATGAATGTGCGCCCAAAATCCTTAAATCAAACAGTTTGTTCACTTACGTTCTACACATTCTTTCTTCCAAGCGGGTGCGCCGTCATTGGTGGCCGCACTGCGATATCTTTCGGCGGTATCTACGGCGTGCGCAGACGCGTATCAGTGGATATTCGTTTGGACGCACCTTTATTCGACTGCTTATAGAAAGCTTGACCACTTATCCGTTGGCATCCCATAATTATTTTTATAACCTTGCGCCTGAGGCTTGATTATTTGATCACGTGCGCAGAAGTTTCTGCCCTTCGCCCGTGTGTTTTCGCTCCTGCACCACGTGAAAAGTACACGAGTGTTATCGGGTGCTACTTAATTACCTTTCCGTGTGAAATTATTGAGATCTCTTCGGCGTACAAGCCGAAAGGTGTTGCGTACAAGCGGCGCAGCATCTGAGAATGGCTTCACTTTTTTAACAGTGCGCTTATAGCGTGGCGTACCCGCCGTGGTTGCTCAGTGGCTATGGTGTTCGCTTGCTGATCATGAGGTCGCGGGATCGAATCCCGGCCAGGGCGGCCGCATTTCGATGGAGGCAAAATGCGAAAACACCCGTGTACTTAGATTTAGGTGCACTTTAAAAAACCCCAGGGGGTCAAAATTTCCGAAATAACTACAAGTCAACAAGCATTTGTGTGTGCATGTTTCTTTGAACGTGTACTTTTACATTGGCCATGCAGTGTGTATGCCTTTTGTAGCATCAAGTCGATGCTCTTCCGAGGGGGAGAAGAATGTCACAGCCTGAAACATGCCCCACAGAATTAGAAAGCAGAAACAAGCGCGCGCCAGTCCACGCGCCATACCCCGGCGCCTGCTTTGACGGATGCCAGTGAAAAGGCAGATGGAGACTTTCCGATCAACGCGCGGGCGCTTGAGTTTTTCTTGCACACAGTCGATGGTTAGAGACGCGGGCTTAACGCTTTAGCTAAAGGTCACCTGTTATCCGAGAGCATGGCAATACATTCTTCATCAGCGAGGTGACGTTGTCTAGTCTTGTTCGTCGGCTTTGAAAATACGCGTTGGTAGCCTTGTGTATAACACTCTCATGCGTGATCCGGCACACGTCACGTGTACTCCAGAAACATGTATTCGCGAAGACGCCATGGCAGTTTTAGAAGCGTCACCCGGGGCACGCAGAGGGAATGCCCTGGGAACGTGACGGTGATGACGATGGGCGTCTTCTTGAAATGCAGTTAAGGACACGCGTTGTAGATGCAACGCGATGTACTCCGCACGCAAGCCTTGTGCCTCGGTTAATTTTAAAACTATTATTTTAATAATACCTTTGTTTTAAAAGGTATAACGTTAAATGTGCATATAAATGTAATATTCTGAAATATATCGACAGCAAGACGCAAAGATGGCGCGTTACATATGGCATAGTTTTTTTCCGCTCAGTAGTTTCTGAACTTGTTGCAGTTTGTGAATGGTTCTTACACGATTATTCGCCAGTAACGTATTCTCTGGAACGATAATGTCAGCATAAATTATTCTACTACAGTATACTTCCACATGCCTGCGCTGTAAAGACAATGAAAAAATTTCAGTCTTAGAGTTCCAGGTTGCTGAGGTAAAGGGAAAAAAGTGAGAAGTAGTTCTTTTGAGTTAACTTATTTACACAGTGAAAAAATTCTATCAATGACGTAAACCATAACGAAAACAATAGACCCATTCAGTGCACACCCGAGAGGAACTCGACACCGCTGCCTTCTTTATTTTTTTTGGTTTGGTGTCCCTTATTCCGCCCCACTTTTTTATTTTTGTGTGACCTGCTGTGAAGTCCAAAGGGCGAAGCACAGCCATTGCTGATCAATGCATCAGAGCATTGCTTCAGATATGGACCTTGGTTTCATTACTTGAATAACGTTTGCTAAAGATAGGCAAACAACCAATTTCCTCTGAAGTCGCTGTATTCGTATATTCACCCCAATATTATCTGTTCATCTTCTGCTTACTTAAATTTAAAAAAAAATCCTCTCGTATCATAAAACTATCCCTTCCAATTACATGCAAGAAAAGTTAGCACTTGATGCAAGCAAAAGAAATGTTATTGCATCTTAGGACAAAACATGTAGCCCAATACAAAAATTACCCCTTGTTCTCTTTGGGCTCTCTTGAACTGTGATAGTAAGGTCCCCATTTTTCTCTCGGCCACCGACCTTTCGCCGTCTAGAATGTGTAAACAGTTTCTTACAATGTCTGAGCCCTCTGACTGACGTCAGGGGATGTCAGCTGGAGTCAAAACAAGGTGATGGATATCCTCCAACCAGTTATCGAAGACTTTTCTCGGAATGCGACAATGCCTACCATTATGAAAATCACGCTAGCGGATTCCTTTGCCATTCCTAATGCGATATTCTACATTTAATGCAGCCACTTTGACGTAGCACCCACGACCGTCGACAATAGTAAAATAAGCACTGGCAAGCTTCATTTCTGTTCGCTACGCACAGAATGTTTTTATGAGAAATTTCGGTATGTAATGTTTAGGGTGTGTGATACAAACTCACGGACTAGGTATTGTGGCACCTTTCTTTAGCTTCAGCGTGCTAACTTGCTTGCAGCATAAGAGTTAAATTTTTCAAAAGCCTAAACATGGCGCTGGGTAAGCACACGTATGAATTGTAAATTTTGTGCACACGCCTTTATTTTCAAACTTCTTGACCTAACATTCTTTTGGAACGTAAAATGGCTGAAATCTTAATATCAGCATATAAATGACACTAAATGTCAGAACTGATAGCGGTGGTCGTCGCTAAAAAAAGCCTGTGAAATCATGCACCTGAAATTCGACGTTTGCAGCCTAAATACTTGTCTCAATTAAACACCGTTGGTAGACATATCGTTGGGAAATTAATTGAAAAACGCACTTTATACATACAGCATTGTTCAAATCGTCACAGACAGTGACATAATTCAGTCTAACATAGCGCTGCCGTTCCTGCTAGGCGCATAAATGGGCACACATGATTCATCAGAGGGATATATTGTTTGCAGGAAGCCATTTTCAGTCCTCATGGTGTTCAGTTATACAGTGTCGTTCTAAACAATAATAATAAGGCATCATCGGCAGATGGGGAAGACCCGCCACCAGAAAGACCATGAGGTGACTGTGCTCTTGTCACTAGTGAGCTTCTATTTAGCCCTCTGGCTGCCGTGTACACAGAGTGTAAATTGTCTCCCTGTTCTGTGATTCCCACACGTAAAATTTTGGAGATGTTTGCGATCCCCGTCCTCTCCACAGAGCTCCGCATCAATCGGTATACCGAACTTTTCACCATACATCTCGGTGAAGAGACCGCATTAGCGGCGAGTTAGGTTCTTGACGACTGCCTCAAGAGTCAGTGTGGCCCACCATCGCGACCCTGGTGTGTTGTCTAGCCTGCACGGAGATGGCATCAATGAAGGAATTAAGCTCTGTGAAAGCGTAATTGATAATATCAGGTGGAACCCATCGATATATCCGATGCTATCTTTTATCTCATTGCAGATGAGTTAGCCAGCTGAGACATTTTCAAAGAAAGGCTACACAAACTGTTTGGCGACCCGCTTCGTCTAGAGATTGCCGCGACAAATGCGCTTGCTGCTCGCGTTCAGACATGTACAGATGCGTAAGTTTCATTCATCCAAGACCGCTTGGCTCTTTACCGAAAGATTAATGGCAAAATATTTGAAACAAGTAAACTCGGTAAGAAGGAGAACAACATTATTGAAAAGAAACCTAAGTCCGGGTACACTAATAAACTAAGAAGATCGAGATCCCGTCGTCGGACGGACGTAGAAGCTTAAGGTCTACGAGTAGTGCCTTCATTCTACTCGTCCCGGATTGCAGGTCTTCATGAAGTAGGTATTTGACTGTTGCTACCGTGCATGGCTGCATGGCCACCAAGACAATACCAGAGAACATGAGCCTTATCCAGGAAGCCACCGCAGGTCTCACCGGTGGGAGACCCATCCTAACCTTGCATGCAGTGCTGAATGCAGGCGGGAGTAGAGAATGTGTGAGCGTAGGGCCGAATAGGGCCGCCTCGCGTCGCGTCATGAAGTGATGTGGAGTATAGTAACCTCGGCGGTTGGTGCGCATCTCGACTAATCTTGCGCATCGGTGGGAACACGCTACAGGAAGTAATTCGGTATGGTTCAATGAATCTGGCAAACACAGGGCCACCGTTTATTTACGAAGGACCGTGGCGTGTGCCCCTTCATTCACTCTGATCCCCGATTGGCCGGGTACTTATTGTATACGCACATGGTTGGATGGGTGGGCATCAAATCAGTTAGCTAGTGTATTGTGTATTGTGTGTAGTATGCGTGTCTAAAACATACTGAAAGGAATCGCTGGCGACGCTTTCAAGTTACGTGTTGTCAGCAGCGTCTCGCCTGTCGACACAATTATGAAAGAATGCCATCACCTCGCAAAAGCTAAGAACCACCGTATCAAGCACCGCATCATGCAGGTGGGTATAACTGCTGCTCCGTCGGCTTCTGAGGGTCGACCCGGTCAGCTAACGAGCTGTGACAACATAAACCGCATTCTTCGTAGCGAGATCAAGGCGGCCGCTTCACCATCCTGCTCCGCGATGCCTTCTCATCCGTCAGCAGTCACGATTGCAATAATTCAGGCCATTGTCCAACAGGAGTTTCAGAACAGGGGTCTGAACTACGTGTGTTCGCCGACACAACCCAGGCTTTTCCAATTCCTTAGCTGACCTCCTGGTCTCCGGCAGTCCTTTTCCCCCACTTTGAGCAACCCATGTGAATGGCGTACCCTCATTACAACCCTTTCTGCTTTTACTGCTGACGCATCGGCCCCATTGTTCCTTACTGCCGCAACCCGATGGCCACCAACACCTACGATACACGCCGGTGTGTATTCCCGCACCTCTGGACCCACTGTCCATATGCCATTCGGTATGAGCGTGGTGCAGCTGATGCTCCAGTTCCAAACCTCCTCTACGGGCGGTCGCCTTAAGCTCGGCGCCACTAGGCTCATTCACTCCAACCACGTAGCTTCCCATTGTCACCTATCGCCTCCCGCACCCAGTCGGAAACCTAGGCCGTGTCGCTTCTAGAGATGAAGCTGGGCTGTCGACCGGGCCCTGAAAGCTTCCGCTCACGTTACCTACGAACCAAAACTTTCTTGATATTGACGTTCGCAGCTTTCCTATCACTGGAATGGTTGGTGCAGGACGCCTTCTTTCTAGTGATGCTGTGTTCCGTCCACAACTCAGAAAGCTCCTCACCCTAGCCTAGGCACGAGTCTTCCGCGTTGCGAATGACGGCGCTGTTTCTCTCGTCAGCATGTGCACGGCAGCCGTCAGCATCATCTTCCGCCACACTCCTGTCCTCTGCACAATGATTGCTGATTGCCCCCACGACCTAATCCTCAGACTCGATTTTCTATCCACGCATTCGATCTTATTTCGTTCTCTGCCAGTACCAGTCGTCTTGAGTTGCCAATGCTCTCACAGCCTTCTGACGCAACCCCCTACCACTTGCGTTCCACCGACTTGATTCATATGGCACCAAGGCCATTAGCCTGCATTGAACTGTGACCGTCGCTATCTCCTCCTGAAGGAGAGCACCTCATCACTCCGCTGCTCGACGTTACACTGCAGTATGGCATCACCGGGCGTTATGCTGTTCTTACTAATATAGCTCACCGGAATCGCGTGCGTCTTTGTAACTTTGTATTGGCCAAGATAATTCTGCCGAAAGGTAGAAACATTGTACAGGTTTATTCTCTAGGTGGCCGCCAAACGGTGGCTTTATCAACCATCGATTCTTCCAAGCTTCGTAGGCCCCATCGTACTAACATCGGGCGCCGATCTCAACATAAATAAAATGGTTTCGGTGAACGTGTGCTTTGCGGCAGCACATCTTTGTGAAGTTTGCTTGTCCTACAGAGACATTTTCGGCTTCGCCGTTCACCCTTGGGCCAGACGGTCCCTGGCAAGCATCGCATTTGCATTGGCGATGCCACCGACGACCATGTCGAGTTGTTTCGAAGAAGATAGATGATCAACTTCATCTGCAACTACCACCAAACATCTGCCTATTTACTCATTTTAATACTGTAGGGCTCCAGGTAGGCGTTCGGGAAGAGTTGGATGCAAAACTTATTTAAGGGACCGTCTACAATGATTATCTATGGCGATGCGAAGCATTTTTGAAAATTACGAAAAAGCAAGGGTAATGTGAGGACGTTTTGTTCCCGGAACTCTTGGTACATTGGTGCTGCTACTGCGCCTGTACCCTGCTGTATTCTAGTATTCCTTCTCCGCATTACGGTGACATTCGGCTGCAACACTTTGGCGCTTGCGTTCGTTCGTTCGTTCATTCGTCCGTCCGTCCGTCCGTCCGTCCGTCCGTCCGTCCGTCCGTCCGTCCGTCCGTCCGTCCGTCCGTCCGTCCGTCCGTCCGTCCGTCCGTCCGTCCGTCCGTTCGTTCGTTCGTTCGTTCGTTCGTCCGTCCGTCCGTCCGTCCGTCCGTCCGTTCGTTCGTTCGTTCGTTCGTTCGTTCGTTCGTTCGTTCGTTCGTTCGTTCGTTCGTTCGTTCGTTCGTTCGTTCGTTCGTTCGTTCGTTCGTTCGTTCGTTCGTTCGTTCGTTCGTTCGTTCGTTCGTTCGTTCGTTCGTTCGTTCGTTCGTTCGTTCGTTCGTTCGTTCGTTCGTTCGTTCGTTCGTTCGTTCGTTCGTTCGTTCGTTCGTTCGTTCGTTCGTTCGTTCGTTCGTTCGTTCGTTCGTTCGTTCGTTCGTTCGTTCGTTCGTTCGTTCGTTCGTTCGTTCGTTCGTTCGTTCGTTCGTTCGTTCGTTCGTTCGTTCGTTCGTTCGTTCGTTCGTTCGTTCGTTCGTTCGTTCGTTCGTTCGTTCGTTCGTTCGTTCGTTCGTTCGTTCGTTCGTTCGTTCGTTCGTTCGTTCGTTCGTTCGTTCGTTCGTTCGTTCGTTCGTTCGTTCGTTCGTTCGTTCGTTCGTTCGTTCGTTCGTTCGTTCGTTCGTTCGTTCGTTCGTTCGTTCGTTCGTTCGTTCGTTCGTTCGTTCGTTCGTTCGTTCGTTCGTTCGTTCGTTCGTTCGTTCGTTCGTTCGTTCGTTCGTTCGTTCGTTCGTTCGTTCGTTCGTTCGTTCGTTCGTTCGTTCGTTCGTTCGTTCGTTCGTTCGTTCGTTCGTTCGTTCGTTCGTTCGTTCGTTCGTTCGTTCGTTCGTTCGTTCGTTCGTTCGTTCGTTCGTTCGTTCGTTCGTTCGTTCGTTCGTTCGTTCGTTCGTTCGTTCGTTCGTTCGTTCGTTCGTTCGTTCGTTCGTTCGTTCGTTCGTTCGTTCGTTCGTTCGTTCGTTCGTTCGTTCGTTCGTTCGTTCGTTCGTTCGTTCGTTCGTTCGTTCGTTCGTTCGTTCGTTCGTTCGTTCGTTCGTTCGTTCGTTCGTTCGTTCGTTCGTTCGTTCGTTCGTTCGTTCGTTCGTTCGTTCGTTCGTTCGTTCGTTCGTTCGTTCGTTCGTTCGTTCGTTCGTTCGTTCGTTCGTTCGTTCGTTCGTTCGTTCGTTCGTTCGTTCGTTCGTTCGTTCGTTCGTTCGTTCGTTCGTTCGTTCGTTCGTTCGTTCGTTCGTTCGTTCGTTCGTTCGTTCGTTCGTTCGTTCGTTCGTTCGTTCGTTCGTTCGTTCGTTCGTTCGTTCGTTCGTTCGTTCGTTCGTTCGTTCGTTCGTTCGTTCGTTCGTTCGTTCGTTCGTTCGTTCGTTCGTTCGTTCGTTCGTTCGTTCGTTCGTTCGTTCGTTCGTTCGTTCGTTCGTTCGTTCGTTCGTTCGTTCGTTCGTTCGTTCGTTCGTTCGTTCGTTCGTTCGTTCGTTCGTTCGTTCGTTCGTTCGTTCGTTCGTTCGTTCGTTCGTTCGTTCGTTCGTTCGTTCGTTCGTTCGTTCGTTCGTTCGTTCGTTCGTTCGTTCGTTCGTTCGTTCGTTCGTTCGTTCGTTCGTTCGTTCGTTCGTTCGTTCGTTCGTTCGTTCGTTCGTTCGTTCGTTCGTTCGTTCGTTCGTTCGTTCGTTCGTTCGTTCGTTCGTTCGTTCGTTCGTTCGTTCGTTCGTTCGTTCGTTCGTTCGTTCGTTCGTTCGTTCGTTCGTTCGTTCGTTCGTTCGTTCGTTCGTTCGTTCGTTCGTTCGTTCGTTCGTTCGTTCGTTCGTTCGTTCGTTCGTTCGTTCGTTCGTTCGTTCGTTCGTTCGTTCGTTCGTTCGTTCGTTCGTTCGTTCGTTCGTTCGTTCGTTCGTTCGTTCGTTCGTTCGTTCGTTCGTTCGTTCGTTCGTTCGTTCGTTCGTTCGTTCGTTCGTTCGTTCGTTCGTTCGTTCGTTCGTTCGTTCGTTCGTTCGTTCGTTCGTTCGTTCGTTCGTTCGTTCGTTCGTTCGTTCGTTCGTTCGTTCGTTCGTTCGTTCGTTCGTTCGTTCGTTCGTTCGTTCGTTCGTTCGTTCGTTCGTTCGTTCGTTCGTTCGTTCGTTCGTTCGTTCGTTCGTTCGTTCGTTCGTTCGTTCGTTCGTTCGTTCGTTCGTTCGTTCGTTCGTTCGTTCGTTCGTTCGTTCGTTCGTTCGTTCGTTCGTTCGTTCGTTCGTTCGTTCGTTCGTTCGTTCGTTCGTTCGTTCGTTCGTTCGTTCGTTCGTTCGTTCGTTCGTTCGTTCGTTCGTTCGTTCGTTCGTTCGTTCGTTCGTTCGTTCGTTCGTTCGTTCGTTCGTTCGTTCGTTCGTTCGTTCGTTCGTTCGTTCGTTCGTTCGTTCGTTCGTTCGTTCGTTCGTTCGTTCGTTCGTTCGTTCGTTCGTTCGTTCGTTCGTTCGTTCGTTCGTTCGTTCGTTCGTTCGTTCGTTCGTTCGTTCGTTCGTTCGTTCGTTCGTTCGTTCGAGAGATACCAGTTTTAATTATCTGCTGGCGATGTTAGCCTGGCTGTTCGCCTGACATGCTACTCCAGGAGCTTGGTGACGATTATGATATATACAGGGAGGACAACTTAACAGCACATACTGCCGCACACACATATATACTATAGGAATGTTTGCAATGTTCCGTTAAGGCTCGTGGCCCGCAACAACGTCATCAGCGCTTTCGTGACGCGTTACGTGAAGGTGATGCTTTGCCATGGGCAGAGAATGTGCCGCAGTTCTAATCTCGAGCCCCGTTGCAGGTCTTGTGCCGCCTTCAAAGGCTGTCTCATGCGTAGTGGCAGCAGTAACACATAACATGCTGCAGGTCTCTAAGGCCGTTATATCCTGAGCCTATTGACGAGCTCGTTAGTTCAATCTTGCACTTGTAGTAGTTTGTGTCCCCGAAATTGAGTCTGGTGGGGCGTAGGCATACTTGTACTTGCCTATTGAGGGATCGCGGCGGGTAGAAGTAACATTACGGATCAATTTTTATATCAATAAGTATTGATGGCTTGCATCGTGCCCGAGGGATCGCTGGAAACGTCTACCGTACGCACCAGTGTCGCCGCATCTCGTTTCGAGGTGAGTGGTGGACCATTTCGCTCCAAATGTTGTGCCCATCTTTGGCAGGATGGTCAGAGTGCACGTTGTCTTGAATTCCGCAGCGAGTTGGTAGCCACTGGAGCAGAATTTTGTGGTGTGATTCGCAGGCTGTATGGCATACGCGTCTGATGTCGATGGCAAGTCGTTCCTGCGTGCGTGGTGATGTTGGGGACTGCTGGGCCACTCTTGAATCGACGATTATTGCCCAAGATTGAGTTATCGGGTCTATGATATAAATAAAAGCTTCCAGTAGAGCAGCTAGTTCAGTGGCTCTACTTGTGCGGCTCTAAGTGCGGTAACTGAGAGAGGCAGAGAGGGTAACACTTGCAGACGGAATCAACACACCAATGGCAGATGTTGTAGGCGTAACGGAGCCATCATTGTAAATATGACGATGAGCCCTGTAGATGGCGTTAACATGGCACAAAAGTGACAATTTTCCACGAAGGAAATTTCCACCTTAGGCCCGTCCTCATAGAAGGGCTTTGATGATTCACCGGAATCGCGATGCACTCGCGGCTGACGCAGCATTTTACCAGCAAAGAAGATATGTAATGGAAGAAACTCGTGCTGCAGAATCACTCCCGTTCACTCTAGTGTACTCTAGTGTAGAAAGCAAAGCCCTATTGGGTCTGCTTCCTGCAATAGTTCCTACGGTTTATGTGTTTTTCGGTATGTTGGGGGACACTCTACAACATTGTACAACGTTGTAAAGTGTGGGGTGTACTACACCCCACACTCTGTAGAGTGTAGAGTTTACTACAACGTTGTATTGTTGAGGCACAATACAACGAATGAATATCCTTGGTAGTGCCGAGCTACGCAAACTTCCAGTGCAGTCTTTAGGTGAGGTAAGCCAACACAAGGCGTATTGATCAGCAACCACGCAAATGTGCCACCAAAAAAATAGGGGCGCATTGATGGCCTTGATGTTGGTCTAAATGCAATGTCCGACACGTTGTATAATGATGAGTAAAACGAGAACAAGGTAAAACCTGGAGCCAGCGTTTCGAGAAGTGGACTTGTTTATTTCTTTTTAAGACGTTATAAAAGGCAAGTCAACTTGCCGAAACGTTGGCTCCTGCGTTTACCTTGTTCCCCTTTTGCGTATCGTCCTAAATTGCCATCTCCCCCTTTTTCTGCGATGAATAACGGTTACTTTATCAAGTGGTGCACCTCTAGGGACAAGTTTATGACTTGGCGTACTATACGAAATTGCCGACTATGCATCAAACGTCTTATGCAAATAAATTGGGGACGTTCACTGCCACGATCCCTTCGGTGATGCTAACTTCTTCGCGGGAGTAGCGCTCGCTAAACCAATAAGCTCATCCGATTTTGCTAAACCAGCCAATTTCCGCTAGCCTAACAGCGATATTATCGCCGAGGCGATACTGTCACCAAAAGTGTTCATCGCAGGATACGTCCCCTGGATGCACTACCAGACGACTTGTTCATATACCTCATTTAGAGGTGGTAAATCATGTGGTTCGGAGCATACCTAAACTTTTCTATTAGGAGAATCGTGGAACTACGTCTTTTCCGAGGCTCGCTGGGCAGGTAGAACAGACAAGAAGATGACTTACGTCCTTCTGACTTACGGGAACACTTCCATGAGTACTAGCACGAACCTTTCATGGGTATTGGAGACGTGCGATGCTTGCGATGGACGATCGCAGACACTACATGAGGCATCAATCTCGTCGTCGAAGATATGCTTCTTGAAGCGCTTGCTCTTAGCTATGGAGTGCTGGAATTGGTCGCTTGCGACTCGTCGTCAATTTCTGGCTGCGATTTTCTGTCAACTGGGCTTCATGGTTTGCAGCGACGCATTGATGCTATGTTCACGCCTGGTGTTCCAGCACATATTAATGGTTAACACCGAAGGCTTGGCGCTCAGCCTGCCGCCCTTTGTGTAATCGCTGCTCTCTTGCTTCACCACGTTGAGTGGTTTAGTTGAGGGGCCTCGATACGACGCAGTTACCTCTCTAGTGGCCTGAAGGCATATTTAGGATATTAGGGCACTCTAATGATATTTATATATAATTATGAGCGCGGTCATTGGGATGGCAACCTTTTCACGGTCATTGGGCAGTAGAAGGTGTGCGTACGTAGATATCGGTTTCAGCGTTTCTGTCTTCGAATGAACTACGGCGCGATTGGGTATGCTTCGTTTACAGACATGAAGCTTTCATACTTTGCTGTCAGGTACAAGAGCGTGCGTTTTGACTTTTATTAGTAAATTGTTTCCGTGTGACATGACTCACCTGTGAAGCATTTTAACATCACTCAACTGTCAAGCATCAATCACCAACTCACCCAGCTTGCGGTGTTAAAGCGTCTTAAATCACCAGCTTGCGCGATGGAAGCTAGTCAGTGTCCTAGGTGTTATTTATAGGCTGGTGTCTATCCCATATTGGGTAGATAAGATTATTGTACTGAAGAAACACCGTGCAAAACCAACTATCACATATGTTTTCCTAAAAAGTCGTTCGAGAGTGGATAGGCAGCAGTACATACAAATTGGATCAGTAGGGTAAATTTGCTAATTGTTATACAGCAAGGTTTTATATAAATATAGGCGTTATCTCAGGATCTTCAGATAACTGTGGCAACCACCAAGTAACTCACCTCAAGCATGCTAGTGTATGCATGGATTGAGAATCAACTGGAGAATCCGAAGGCTACGAAATCGGTCCGCAAACAAGTAAATTCTGTTCATAAAAAGAACAAAAAAGACGCAGTTTTGCCCAAAACCCGAAGCATCGATTGCGTTAGCAAATTAGTAGACTGCGATACGAAGTCAGGATAGTAGTTTTATCGGCCGTATAAACTTAAAAACACTCGCTTGCTAACTGAATTAACAAGCATAGCGTTAACACGCACAAGCAAACAAGGACACATCACACTCGATGATCGCTGAGTATGGATTGATCGCTTGGCCTATTGTGGTTGTTTTCTTCTCTTCGAGTCTACGCGCTGCTGCTAATGACAGCGAAAAACTGTAAGTCGAAGAACACAAACAACCAGAAAGGCCATGGTCATTCACGCACCAGCTGGGAAAACATTTCTCGCGTCAGGTCTCCCCCTTGTGACATTTCTTTTATCCTTTTTAAGTGACGCAGTTGCACTACAGTATAGAACAGTCACATTTCCTGCTCTCCTCATATACACTGCCTAACCGCGTACTTTGTGCGTCTCCAACAGACCTTATCAATAAGTTCCTGAACTCGACAGCAACAGAAAATGGAAATACCAAAGATTGTACTCTTCGTATGCATCATTATTGGTACGTTCCGCTTATTTGAAACTTTATTTTAGACGCTTTCGGTTGACTTGTCAATTAGTTTTTCTTTACGTATTTATTTATTTGAAATTGCCCACCTGTATTTCAGCTGTTAGCTAAAGGTGAGTAATAAATACAAAATTGTGGAGTAATCTAACTTACACGTCACTGCAAAATGTTAAGTATTTACATAACAAAGAACATGTTCACGCAACACTAAATAGCGTATCAAAATACGAGATAGTTAAAGAACCCTTTCAAGAATGCGCGTTTGAATATAGGTTAGAACAAAACCAGAAATAAAATACATAGGAATCACCAAAAGAACTAGCGAATATACATTAGGAATAACGCTAACAAGTATGGAAAAAAAAGTCGCTTGCCAGAACCGAACACGCAGCAGTCACAACGACAGCTGGAGGCGCGCCGCCGTAGGCGCTCCATATTTTGCAGCGCGCACTTGAGGACTCATACCTTGTGATGTGGCGCCATAATTTGTACCGAAGAGAAAACACAGGTATCGAGAATCCGCGGCGCGCATGTCACAGCCCTTTGCCCGTGGCAGCATACATTATGCCGTTGATGATGACGATCATTTAGTTGCATTGCCGTTGAAACGAGGTGGTGAAAGTCACCAAGCCTGCTTGAATTCACGAGGTCCAGCTACATGAAACATGCAACTGCCACATGTTGATGCTATGCGGCGGGCATCTCACATCATGTGAGAAGTGTCACGATGCGAAGCAGATGATGATAATGCTGATGATAATGATGATGCCGATGATACTGGCATCGCGTTTTTAATTGGGGTGGTGACAAATCAGTCAACTAGCCTGCTTGATTTAATAATACTATATATGGTACGATATGCCATATATGTTTTCCAATTGAGGATTCTTTATACACCTGCGCATTCTTCCTTTTCTTTTTCTTTGAGATGCAGTCGTGCGTGACGTCAAGCCTATGTGCAGCCAGAGAACGCACGTTGAGATAAGAGATGGTAAATCGGTGGGGCTGATCGAGCAGAGAAAAGCAACGTTGCATAATTATCTCAACGCCGTGTTGTTTTAGTCTGTGGAATTCATCACGCAGCCCTCGATCTGGGTTTGCGGCGGCGTTGTAAAACGTGGAGTCGTCTTCAGCGTTGTTTATTTTAAGGCTATCAAGTTTAGTGGCTCGACTCGTGAAGATCTTTGCGCCGAAGCTGCCGGGTCGCATCTCCGCCTGACTGCAGGTGAGGTTACTCGTGTAAAAGATGTCGTGCCTGATTTTCGATAGAAAGCACTTGAAGGACTCGGCAGCAAGCCTGCCGGGTCACATTTTCAGCAGGACGCACTAAAAAGTCCTCGCGGCGAATTCTTTTTGCATCCTTTTCTCGATAATAAACTGCCCGCCTAGCGTCGACGGTTATCTGCGAATTATGCTCCTCTCTGTACAGTAGTCTACTGAGCCCAACGTTGCATGGTTTCAGCCGCTCGCGTAGCTCTACGAGGCGCTTATTCAGTAGCTCTTGGTACGTTGCAAAGAGCCGCCGTAACAGGTGGTGAATAGTTGAAAAAGGTAGCTAGACTACGCGGCACACATGCCAGATTCCCTGATAGGTGTCACAATATGATGTAAGTGGAAAGATGAGGCTCCAAAACACTCAGCCCGCAGGGACACCTAGAAAAACAGCCTCTTTAATACCGTGCGCTAGTGACTTAACCGTTTTGTTCGCTACGCTTCTTCTATATGACGATATGTCTAGTTTTCATATTCGTTCTTGTCGCACTACAGACGCCGCATTTTCCTGTCTTACAAAGGATGCATCGTCCAAATCTGAAAGATAAGCGTTTCCATGCACGAACCACTAAAGCGCGAATCACTTCGGTAATTATGGCTTCGTACCCACCACAATATGTAACTCCTACGCAAACTGAGCATGTATCGACGCTACACCACGCGCCTGTGAGATCGTGTCAGTTCTTCCACTCTAAGCGACAGCTGCGCCGGCATCGGACTACGGCAGCGGCAACGCACCACATTGCCAAACAAAATGTATATTGAAATTAGCCCATCATAACTTACGCTCTAAAGGTTAAAGTACGTAAGCGAAATAAACTATGGTAATGAACAACACAATAAAATATTTAGGAATGATCAAAGCAAATCGCGTTCTACTGTGGTCATGGAGGCGTATGGCGCGGCTGAGTGCGGCTGAGCGCGATTGCGTGGACTCGATCTTGAATGCTATTAGCAGTAGGTAAAATGCATAGACGCATAGAGGGCCCCTGGCTTCATGCGTGCTGTGTTATTGCCGCTTCGTTCCCGGTGGGTCCCTAGGTCGCAGGAAGGGCCATTTCCTCGCTACAGCTGCCACTCTTTCTCACTCCATGGAGCGTTCGGTAAGCGGGTGTCCGTGGTCATCGAATGAGATGTGTTCATGTTTTCCTCTGTGTGCGTGACACCATGCTTGTTAACTTAGTAGGTTGGCGAATGCTTACAAGTTTTTACGACCGATAAATCTGCTATGCTTACTTCGTATGGTTCTCTGGTAATTTGCTATCGCAATGGATGCTTGGCCTTTCGAGCGAAATTGAGAAATCCTTTTTTCGGGTGAATGTCATCCCTGCTGTCTTTCGGATGCTTAAAGACATATCTCTGACTTACCTCTGACTAGTATAACATAGGTGGTATTACTATGAACTCAGCATATTTAATAAAGTACTTGAATGTTCTGTTCACCACTAATTTAAGCAGGAATGCCAACGTTGAACGCATTAATGCAAACGCCAGGGCCCACGTGCTTCCCGCTACTCACATCTCAGTCAGCGCAGAGAATTAGTAAAGTAAAACCTATATTCGCCAGGAATAGCGCTTATCCAGATTCGTGTCTAGTTTTATCTGTTCGACAATGTCAACCTTGAAACGTTCTCTCTTTTAACCATCATCATTACAAGCAGCACTGATAACCTTCTCATATTGTTATGTAAGATTTGGCAGTATAGTTATTTATAATAGGACGCTGTGATTTTTCAATCTTTATATATGGGGTTTTACGTGCCAAAACCACTTTCTGATTATGAGGCACGCCGTAGCGGAGGACTCCGGAAATTTCGACCACCTGGGGTTCTTTAACGTGCACCTAAATCTAAGAACACTGGTGTTTTCGCATTTCTCCTCCATCGAAATGCGGCCGCCGTTGCCGGGATTCGATCCCGCATCTTTGTGCTCGGCAACTAATTACCATAGCCACTGAGCAACCACTGCGGGTGGGCTGTGATATGTAAATATATCTATTGGCTATACATTGCTTCTTTAAGTAGCAATGCTGGGTTTTGTGCCAAATTTGTAGCCCACCCATGTAACGGCCCAAGCGACTAACACTGCCTGCAAATAAATAAAAAATAAATAAATAATAATGTGTCCACTTGCCACAACCTAGAAATGATTGAATATTTACTTTACCAGTGTTTTCATATCATTAGTAGTGCATAACATTTCAGAGCGCAGCCCTTAATGGCCTGTTTCTGCGGCAAGCGTCGGCAGCGGCGGCGGCGTTACACAGCGAATCATAACAGCGAAAGATGAAAGAGCGGACGCACCTTTTCACCCACTACTCCACATAGATTGCACCTCCAGACTGACCAACCCAGAGAAAATGGGCAGTCGCCTTTTCCTGTCCTTCTGTCCAACCTTCGTCTTTCTCTCTCACTATCGATCTTTCCTGTCTTCTAGTCACTTCCTTTTACTTCGGATTTTATGTGCTGCAAGGGTTAACCTTGTGCGGCTAACTATACTTTGTATACTGTATGTGGTTATAGCAGTGATGTGCAGCTGGCGTCGGCAGGGCCTCCACGCTGGGAACTCCTGTCATGCGCTCGCGTTAGGCTCGTTGATGGGTGGTTGGTATCGCTGCCGAAAACTCCACGTCTACATATGGACAGCTTTTTCCCAAAACCCTTTGATCGCCCTGAGAAACGAGGGCACACCGAATATATTTCTCAACTTTTTCTCAATGGAACAGAAAACATTCCACGGTTTCACGTCACGCACTCTTGATGACTGAAACGACAGCGAAAATTGTCTCATCCTAAATATCTGACTGAAGTTTCTGGCCCAGGTTACAAGCCACCGAAAATGACAAGCGGTCAGCTGCTTCTGGAGCTCCGCGTTAAAAAATATATGAAAACTGCCTGAACTTAGGTCATTCGAGGACGTCCCAGTAAAAGGTAACCCCACAACGTAAATGTACACCACCCGCGGTGTTGTCTCGGATGATGATTTATTGGAGTGAGCGAGAATGTGAAAAGCCTGAGGCAGGACACCAAAACCACGTGATCGAGGCTGCGCAAGAACGGCAACAGCACGAGAAAGAGATGGCAGCCATAGATATCAAACTTATGTATACGTCGATCGGCAGGTAACGAATGGGCCAACCTAAGGAGATCAAGCGAAGTCGCACCGTGTCGGATGTACCAGTGAATAGAACTTTACAAGGTGGGAGAGGACATTGCCATATTCTTGCTTGATTTCGAGGGAACTTGTTAGAGATTTAATTTCGCTCCAGGCGCCTGGTAACACCAGTTGGCGACTTTGTTGCCTTGCGAGGCGGTGAACGTAGCCGCAAGATTTAAGGCAAGTAATGCCGAGGACTACGGCCGAAAATAAAGGCAACCCTCTTGAGGAGGTACCGAATTCTCCCGTACCATTTACGCATTTACGTGGCGATTCCGAGAAGCGAGCAAAAAGGGCGACGAGAGCAACTGAGAATTCGCGTACGGCTTGAAATCAAACCTGGTTGAGTGGAACAAGGACTGCGAAGTCTATGAAAGCAGAAACTAAATTCTAGATGGTATCTATCTCGTACTATTCTATCACGTCATTCCACAGCCAGTGATGTTTTGGGTGCAGGATAAAGATGTCGTAGACACGGTGGATAAATGAGCATATGATATGACGAAAGCTCACTACCAAGGACGAGCGTTCAATTGCAAGGAATAATCCAAGAAGATATATCCAGCACAAAAACAGACGCAAGCCGAATGGGTGACACAGTCTCAAAAGGGAACAAGGCTAACGGAGCTAGCAAGCATCCGGAATCAGGGGCAAAGAAGGATGACACGAGAGAGTTTGAGAGAAAGTGACTGGTTCAATGTTATCAGTGCAAGACCTAGTTCACTTTAGTGCGTATCGCAAAAAAAAGGCGGTAGTGCTTTCATGCATTGGTGGAAGCGAAGGAAGCTTGGACCTTCTCCGTCCATACCTACAGGAGCTACGGATTATCGCAAAGACATGTAGGGTATGAAGAAACAGCGGAGCAACCATGCAGCAAACAAACGGTGATGACTATATAGGGACGGTAACTTGGATCATGTTAGGGCTAGAATAACACAGTGCGTGGCTGCTAATAGCACAAGTTACAACACCCGTTCCTTTTGGTGAACTGAAGACAAAAGCAGGCGGTTCGAATGCGCTAGGAATGGACTACACTTGTCTCTTTTCAAACAATTCGGAGCGTTTGTTACGAGTTTGCGGTCCGGGGTCAGGAGAAGGAAGGGTGCAGGCATTAACCCGGTCAGAAGCTCGCGAAATCGCCACTCAGCTAACCGAGGACTCGAGCTTAATGGCAGCGGAACGCGAAGAAGCTCATCCCGAAGTAGAATCTAAGACTACGCAGGAAAAAGAAAACAGCGCAACAGCAGTGGCGCCAGCAAAAATAATCCCCATAGAACACTGGATTAGCGAAGGAAGGACGTCAGTTGAAGTAACACAAAGTGAGAACGGCTTTGTAGTTTCACCTACCTTAGGGAGCTTTGACAGACTTCTCTAGGTGTAAGAGGAGACGCACAGTGCGGAGCAACATAGGGACCACACTCTGACACGTGTACACTACAACAGGAAATAGGGCATAGTTGGGCGCAACGTGACCATCCACGAAAATCAAAGACTGCTGTATAGACACCACCGAGATCGTAGAGACCGGATCTTAGATCAGGGAACCGTTCTGGAGAAGTATCGGGCTGATCTACTGAATTTTTCTCACGGAAATGACTGGTCGGGTCATCAAGGAATAAACAAAATGAAGGACAGCCTTTTGTTAGGATATTACTGCTCAGGATGCTTTAAGGATGTGGAAAATTATGTAAAGTCCTGCGACGCGTGTGAACGCGACACAGCCTGGAGATAAACGCAAGGTGCCTTTAAAGTTGCTTCTCTTAATCATCGCGCCATTCCGTCAGCTCGTAATTGGCACAGTCATGCCTTCGCTGCTGAGTCACTCAGGGTGCAAATACCTATCGGCCGTGATGTGTCCCACGACAAAGTTTCCTGAGGTGATACCTGTGGAGCAACTGAGCTCCATTGAGATATTCGGCGCTCTGTTGTCCACTTTTGAACGTATCGGTTTTCATGGAGAGATTCAGGCTCACGAGAGAACGGTATTTACAACTGCCTTAACCACGGCACACCTAGAAAGGTGTGTAATGCGAATGATACACAGGTTCCTGTATCATCCAGCAAAACAGGGCTGAGAAAATGCCCTCCATGCTTAAGATAGTGTTGCAGTCATTGTGCCATGAACACGACGCAGACTGGGAGGACTCTTTGCCTGCGACTGTGTTCGTGTTGAAAGCGGTTCCGCACAAAGCAACAGGGTTCCTTCCTTCTGAGCTGTTGTATGGTTAGACTATCCGTTACCCTATCGGAATCTTAGGATAAATTTGGAAAGGAGCAGGTGGAAGACAGACGGGGTGAGTTACGAGGGGAGATCAAGAAGTTTGGCAACTTGGCTATAACAAGATATCTGACAATGGTCCCTTCCTTCCTTTTCTTTAGGTCCACTCTGAAGCCTAGCAAGGTCTGAATATGAGGCCTTCCGGTTCGTTACTTAGTCTGATAAGTCATTCAAACATGGCGTCCTCCCCGTAAGTTCAAGCTCGTGTACCGGGTCGTTATTAAATTTTTGTTCAAAAAAGGAAGTTCCGCCAAAAAAACCCACAATTAGATAGTAAATGTGTATGGAAGTGAGTGTCGTACAAATACGACCCTGACCCGGTGGTTCAATGAGTTCGATGAGGCACACGGCCACGTTTAATTTGACGTGCGCCGACCACTTCCACCGATTTAGACCAGTCAGCGCAGTAGAGCTTTATCATGAATAATCACCGAATTAAAGTGTCCGAGGCTGCTGCAGAAATGAAAATTTCTTATGGCTGTGTTTTCACTATAATCCACGATGTTTTACGTATCTCGGCAATCTCGGCACGATGGGTGCCCCGGCAGCGCTCACGGCAACATCGACAACACCACGTGCATTCACCACTGGAACTCTTGGCCCTCGCTTCAAGTGACCCCAAAAATGTTTTCTCCCGCCTCGCGACTGGGGATGAGACATTACTGCATCAGGCGTCCTCCTGCACTCCAACACCCCTGTTTACAGGTCTCGTGTTGCGCAGGCTGCAATTCGAGAGTCTAGTTTTGAATAGCCGGACCATACAACCTACAGTACCGATCTGGCCCCGAGTTACTTTGATTTATGGATCATTTGCTGAATCCAATGTCACTAGTGTTAAGGCGTGCCTTTCGGGCTTTGCCGATGAACTCGGTTTTCAAGGCTCGAGAGTGAAATCGGACAAGCAAGTGCTTTGTCTCAAAAGCGGACGGAACACGGTGAATGACATCAATATTATTAACAGAAATAGGGCATTCTATTTTGGAGGCTATAGTTTGAAGAATTGTCATGCAGTCTTCACCTTGAGTAACCGGAACGCCTTTGATTTCCAGGTTGTTTTTCCTTGAGTATTGTTCCAGATCACCAACTCGTCTTTCCAAAGGCTCGTTATGCACAATCAGGGATTTGTTCATTGCAGTTAGTTCTGCCTTTTCAGATTTGAGGGATTCAACAGTCCCGTTAAGAAAATCAAGACTGCTTGTTAGTCCCTCTATCTGGTCCTTAAGGCCTTTAATGATCAAGGAAGGCTGGGAATCTAGCTTGGATACTACAGTTGTCGTTATCTTGTCAAGTAGGTTATCAAGTTTCTCTTTAAAGGTATTTTCTAGCTGTTCCACGCGTTTGGACAGTTCGGCGACAGTTGGCATGGTTAAATGAGAACACCGGAAGCAGCAGCAGCAGTGGTACTAAATTATGAACTAAATGAATACAAATATATAGACAGGGGAACAGGGCTGTAGACGAGCCGTATGTAAAAGTACTGAAAGGTATCTATAGCGGCTCCACAGCCACCGTAGTCCTTCATAAAGAAAGCAACAAAATCCCAATAAAGAAAGGCGTCAGGCAGGGAGATACGATCTCTCCAATGCTATTCACAGCGTGTTTACAGGAGGTATTCAGAGACCTGGATTGGGAAGAATTGGGGATAAGAGTTAATGGAGAATACCTTAGTAACTTGCGATTCGCTGATGATATTGCCTTGCTTAGTAACTCAGGGGACCAACTGCAATGCATGCTCACTGACCTGGAGAGGCAAAGCCGAAGGGTGGGTCTAAAGATTAATCTGCAGAAAACTAAAGTAATGTTTAACAGTCTCGGAAGGGAACAGCAGTTTACAATAGGTAGTGACGCACTGGAAGTGGTAAGGGAATACATCTACTTAGGACAGGTAGTGACTGCGGATCCGGATCATGAGACTGAAATAATCATAAGAATAAAAATGGGCTGGGGTGCGTTTGGCAGGCATTCTCAGATCATGAACAGCAAGTTGCCATTATCCCTCAAGAGAAAAGTTTATAACAGCTGTGTCTTACCAGTACTCACGTACGGGGCAGAAACCTGGAGGCTTACGAAAAGGGTTCTACTTAAATTAAGGACGACGCAACGAGCTATGGAAAGAAGAATGATAGGTGTAACGTTAAGGGATAAGAAAAGAGCAGATTGGGTGAGGGAACAAACGCGAGTTAATGATATCTTAGTTGAAATCAAGAAAAAGAAATGGGCATGGGCAGGACACGTAATGAGGAGGGAAGATAACCGATGGTCATTAAGAGTTACGGAATGGTTTCCAAGGGAAGGAAAGCGTAGTAGAGGGCGGCAGAAAGTTAGGTGGGCGGATGAGATTAGGAAGTTTGCAGGGACAACATGGCCACAATTAGTACATGACCGGGGTAGTTGGAGAAGTATGGGAGAGGCCTTTGCCCTGCAGTGGGCATAACCAGGCTGATGATGATGATGATGATGATGATGAGACAGGGGAAAATGTGCACGAGCCTGTGAAGTGGAGACGAAATAGTAAGCATGCATTCACTGCTACACCGCCACTGTTGCTGCTGCTGAATGAAGTTGGGGTCCGTAAGGACGTTTATATAAGCAAGCTGCTGGCAACCAGGTGCAGGCGCAGATCCGAGGGCCGCAGTGAGCTGTCAGAATTACGCCGGGAGCCCGATGAAGCACGCTGCTGGCGATTGGGCCGGTTACTCGCACGGGCAGGGTCGCGAGTAGCTGCTGAAGATTCCTTTACCGATAGCGTAAACCTGTGAAGTCGACACGAAATAGTCAAGCATGCATTCACTGCTACACCGCCATTGCTGCTGCTCCTGAATATAACCACCGTCCGTTATTAAAAAGGGCAAATTATATGCAAACACGGATGGTTGGAGCCAGTTGCATTAGTAAACCGCTGTATTACCTTCCTTACTTTGAATAATGAGTTATGTAAGTTTGTCATGCTCTGGAAGTCATCCTTGTAACTTCAAAACTTTGCTTGTATATAGAAATGCTGTTGCATTTCATTAATGGTTCAGTTTGCTCACGATTCTTTGGTGACGGCAATAGGAAGGTTGTTGGATCGGCTTTATCAAAACTGGAAAAAAAAAAGAAAATGCATAGATGAGTTTGTAATAGTAGGATATTGGCGAGTCAAGAGCCACGAGCATGCGCTTGCACGTTGGGCAGCGCTATGTTGTTTCGATAGTTTCACGTACGTTCTCCAGAGCAGAAGATCCAGGAATTTATCACGCGGAGCGCGTCGCCATTGCACCACACGCTTCATCGGCGTACTTCACGGCCACCAAATTTAGTTCACCGGCCATTCCAAACTCCCGCGGCGAGGGCCAGCTGTTAGATACGGACATTTAATTAGCATCGGTCATGTTCTCCGAACGCAACGTCTCAGCGTCGCCTTCCATTTATGTAATGCTACCATACTACCAGGCCCGCCAGAAAGGTTGGCTATCCCCCTCTCGTGTGCCGTGCGTGGAGCTTTTGTGTCCCGCTGCGTGAGGTTTCTCGAAATAGAAAATGGAAGACGGCATAGTTCGAGGTCGTTGATCACAGCACCACTACAAGATCGTTGAAGGACAACCCGTCTGTTCCACCTGAGCGCCTTCCCGGCGGAGCAGCGACGCCGGCGGAGGCAGCCATCGGAGCATAGAGCACAGTGAGTGTCCCCATTGACTGAACATGATGCCATTTGCATGAACACCACGAGTGGATGAAAATTACAACTGCGCGCACCTCTCGACTGGATGAAAATGGAGACATCTGCACGGGCTTGACCATTCGCTGAAAATCCATGGCACGACGCCGACGGACTCAAGGGGTTCGAAGACCGAGAACCATAGGAAAAATAGACGTTTTTCTGGTCACCTCCACCAGCGTATCATTTCCTGACACTCGTTGATGACTTTTTACTCTTATTTTGCTTTGATCGGTGCCTCTACATCACCTAAACAAACCTTTCATTCAGACGTCGGCCAGCTCAGGCACTGAACAGCAAGATCCAAATAGCCTTTTGGAGACCATCATATGGCAGCTTACACGCCCATGCTTCGTCTGAGACTACCAGGTTTCCCAAGTCTGCTTCTTCTGCTGGCCCTAGTTTCAGAAAATGATCGCACGGGACCTCTTACATGCACAACCCGCAGACATCTACATTTTTATGTCTTCCTAGAAGCATGTTTTCGACTTTGACAAACGCCCCTTAGGCCAGACGCTTGATGTCAAGAGAGAGAGAGAGAGCAAGAGAAGCTATCTTGCAGCTAAGCATCGTATTATACTGGTGATGCTGCTCATATTCGCTCTATGCCATATCGATTATCGCTATCGGAACGCCAGGTATTTCAAAATCAGGTTTATGAAATCTTCGACAAAACCATCACTAAGCCTTCTTCGATTTCGTAGGCGCCACTGGTAGTGTTTGTTGAAAAGGAGGATGGGGCATGACACTTCTGCGTGGATTACCGTCATCTGAAGAAACTGACTAAGAAAGACGTGTACCCGCTGCCGATAATCGCCGACACCTTGATGGCCTTTACTGTACCAGCTCCTTCTCCTGCACTGACCTTTGATCTGGATACTGGCAGGTCGTCGCCGTCTATATGTACAGAAACTCGATCGTCCTTCTCAGTTGAAACGTATGCCATTTGAATTATGTAACGTGGCTGCCAGTTTAGAGCGCATGATGAACGTCTTGCTTCAGGGTTTCAAGTGGTCCGCATGCCTGTGCTACCTTGATGACGCTATTACTTTTTCACCAACTTTGACACTCACCTTGAATGTCTATCTACCATACTTGAGAAAGTGAGAGAAAGGGAGGTGAAACTTTATTCAGCGTTTGAAATTTCGCGCCAGGCTAGGCAGCAACTCAAGTAATCTAAATGCCGTTTCAGCCATCGCCAAATTACTGCTTCGGGCCATCCTGTCCACGCCTCCGGAGTATAACCTAACCCCTACAAAATTTGTGCCATCTGAGACTTTCTGGTTCCGAAGTTAGTCAGAGACATTCGCAGTTTTCTAGTGCTGTGTTCTTACTTCCGCCGCTCCATACAAGAAGGCTGATTCTTGGGCTAGTTGGTGGTACGGTTTACTCATAATGGCAAAGCCTTTAGCGAAATTAAAAAAGACAGGGACGTGACAGAGACGCAGAATAACGCTGTTCTGTGTCTCTGTCACACCCCTGTCTTTTTGACGTGCGCTAAAGGCTTTCCCATAATGAGTAATCCGTACAAGATCTTGCTGCTATTGCTCAACCTCTCACTGATGTTCTGAAGAAAGACCTATCCTTTTCACAAGAATCTCCCCATCTGCCGCCTTCTCTCGTCTCATCACGCATTAAACCCCACTACCTCCCTCGCCCACTTCGACCATAACGCCCCAAGGCAATAGCGTAGAGATGGCAGCGGTCATGGTGTCAGCGCTGTCCTAGCCCAGCATCAGTGTGGCCAAGATTGCGTTATCGCTTATGCCAGCCGTGTCGTATCATCATCATCATCATCACCGTCGACATCATCATCATCGTCATTACTATTATCATTATCACCATCATC
Source organism: Dermacentor andersoni (assembly GCF_023375885.2). Lineage (NCBI taxonomy): Eukaryota > Metazoa > Arthropoda > Arachnida > Ixodida > Ixodidae > Dermacentor > Dermacentor andersoni. The sequence continues at coordinate 138,811,951 of NC_092817.1, read as the reverse complement.
ATCATCATGAGCCTGGTTACGCCCACTGCAGGGCAAAGGCCTTTCCCATACTTCTCCAAATACCCCGGTCATGTACTAATTGTGGCCATGTTGTCCCTGCAAACTTCCTAATCTCATCGGCCCACATAACTTTCTCGCCCCCTCTGCTACACTTCTCTTCCCTTGGAATCCATTCCGTAACTCTTAATGACCATTGGTTATCTTCCCTCCTCATTACGTGTCCTGCCCATGCCCATTTTTTTTCTTCATTTCAACTAAGATATCATTAACTCGCGTTTGTTCCCTCACTCAATCTGCTCTTTTCTTATCCCTTAACGTTACACCTATCATTCTTCTTTCCATAGCTCATTGCGTCGTCCTCAATTTAAGCAGAACCCTTTTCGTAAGCTTCCAGGTTTCTGCCCCGTACGTGAGTACTGGTAAGACACAGCTGTTATACACTTTCCTCTTGAGGGATAGCGGCAACCTGCTGTTCATGATTTGAGAATGCCTGCCAAACGCACCCCAGCCCATTCTTATTCTTCTGGTTATTTCAGTCTCGTGATCCGGGTCCGTGGTCACTACCTGCCCTAAGTAGATCTATTCCCTTACCACTTCCAGTGCGTCACTACCTATTGTAAACTGCTGTTCCCTTCCGAGACTGTTAAACATTACTTTAGTTTTCTACAGATTAATTTTTAGACCCACCCTTCGGCTTTGCCTCTCCAGGTCAGTGAGCATGCATTGCAGTTGGTCCCCTGAGTTACTAAGCAAGGGAATATCATCAGCGAATCTCAAGTTACTAAGGTATTCTCCATTTACTCTTATCCCCAGTTCTTCCCAATCCAGGTCTCAAAATACCTTCTGTAAACACGCTGTGAAAAGCATTGGAGAGATCGTATCTCCCTGCCTGACGCCTTTCTTCGTTGGGATTTTGTTGCTTTCTTTATGGAGGACTACGGTGGCTGTGGAGCCACTAAAGATATCTTTCAGTATTTTTACATACGACTCGTCTACACCCTGATTACGCACTGCCTCTATGACTACTGAGGGTTCGACGGAATCAAACGCTTTCTCGTAATCAATGAAAGCTATATGTAATGGTTGGTTATATTCCGCACATTTCTCTATCACCTGATTGGTAGTGTGAATATGGTCTATTGTTCAGCAGCCTTTACGGAATCCTGCCTGGTCCTTTGGTTCACGAAAGTCTAAGGTGTTCCTGATTCTATTTGCAATTACCTTAGTAAATACTTTGTACGCAACGGACAGTAAGCTGATCGGTCTATAATTTTTCAAGTCTTTGGCGTCCCCTTTCTTATGGATTAGGATTATGTTATCGTTCCTCCAAGATTCCGGTACGCTCGAGGTCATGAGGGATTGTGTGTACAGGCTGGCCAGTTTTTCTAGAGGAATCTGCCCACCATACATCAACAAATCTGCTGTTACCTGATCCTCCCCAGCCGCTTTCCCCCTTTGATTAGCTCGCAACGCTTTTTTTACTTCTTCCAGCGTTACTTGTGGGATCTCTACTTCCTCTAGACTATCATCTCTTGCATTATCTTCGTGGGTGCCACAATTAATGTATAAATATCTATAGAACTCCTCAGCCACTTGAACTGTCTTATCCATATTAGTAATTATATTGCCGGCTTTGTCTCTTAATGTGAATCTTGACAATTCCTAGTTTCTTCTTCACTGCTTTTAGGCTTCCTCCGTTCCTGAGGGCATGTTTAATTCTATCCATATTATACTTCCTTATGCCAGCTGTCTTACGCTTGTTGATTAACTTCGAGAGTTCTGCCAGTTCTATTCTAGCTATTCTGCTATATTGTTCTATTCTACTATAGCTATTCTATTCTGCCAGTTCTATTATCGCAGAGGGTTTCAAACATTGGCGTTTCTTGATCAGATCTTTCGTCTCCTGTGATAGCTTACTGGTATCCTCTCTAACTGAGTTCCCACCACCAGAGCGAAATTCCTTCATTTGGTCTAGGCGGTAGTGAAGTTCTGTTCTTACCTTCACGGCCGTCCCTTTTCCGTAGTAATGGACCACCAGACCACCATGTTCTCTGCTATTTTCTTCCGTCAAGGATTCCATGGGCCTGCTTGGGCTTTTGGTTTTGGGGCTACAGGGGTTTTCATGCTGTTTGGACACGTGCTCCATGACGTGGATGGTCGACAGCTCTGACGTAAAAGACATTGAGATTGCAAGCTGTGTTTTCTTAGTGTAACAACACCTCCGTATAGCCGTCATGCAACGTCATGGTCCCTCACACAACGTGCTCCTCGATTGTTTTGACGTCGCGCCCGATGACGCTTCTTTAGGGCTCTTCGTCCTCCGGGCTGGCACTTTGCACAGTCATAATGTTGATACCGAAGGTCCCGATCTCCTCCTTGTCATCCCAAAGCACTTTCATGCTACCGTTCTTCCGGATCGTCTCAAGGTGCGCACCGCTGGGAATCTCGGCGTGTCTCTAACTTATGACCTAGTACGCCGCCGCTTCTGGCCTGGTCTTGTACGTACTGTGCGACGCTACGTCCCAGCTTGTGAACAATATCAGCAGTGCAAGAAGCCACCTCTGCTCCCTTCTGGTACACCTGCAGCTCCTTGAAACCCCGGAAGAACCATTCGTTTGTGTCGCCTTGGACCTTCTTGGTGTTTTTCAGGCATATGCACCGGGTAACAACTGGGTTGCTGTCGCTACTGACTACGCGACCAGATACGCCCTTACGCGCGCTCTCCCAACCAGCTGCACCATGGATGTGGCAGATTTCTTGCGACACGACGTACTATTGGCGCGTCGATGTCCGCGTCAAATGCTCATAGCCTGAGGCTGTACCTGTTTTTCCAAGGAAATTGATGGCATCATGCGCCATCGCATTATACAGTGTCAGCTTACCACCTCCTACCATCCACAAACCAACAGCCTCACCGAGCGACTGAACCGAACTCTTAAGATATGGCAGCGAAATACGTTTCTTCCGATCACCACAATTGGGACCTTTGTCTGCCACACATTAATTTCTCCTATAATTATTTTCGCATGGACAACGCCAGCTATTCCCTGTGCTACTTCTTGTATAGCCGTGAAGGCATGCTTCCGGCCGCCGCCTTGCTAACACGAATAACGACTTCTCCAAGTGAATCGGCACCTGAGGTCGTCGCTCTCGCTGACAACGGCCAGTAACTTACACGCCCTCGCCCATCTGTGTGGCAAGAGAACGAGAGGCATCTCTGCACCCTCGGTCACCATGAACTGCACTTTTCGCTAGGCGCCCTAGTGGTCCTTAGGACACCTTCCCGTCGATAGGCCTTTGCGAAAAACTGCTTGCTTGTTACAAAGATTCATATCGCCTCGTTCTCCAAGTCACTGATGTCACCTATGGCATTGTTCCGGCCAGCCTCGCAACGCCCTCCGGTCTGACCACCAGTGACAGTGTCCACATCGCCAAACTCAAGCCCTACAACTATCTTCTTGGTAGCGGCAACGGGATCTTGCTTGTTCCACCAACAGGTGTGCGCGATACAACAGGCGCTTGTGAGGCACGGCACAAGGGAAGGCGAAGGCAATCACCTGGGTTTGGCACGAGCCGGTAACCCTCTTGCTCTCTGGCTGTGCTGCTCTTCTAAATACAGTTTAGAGAACATTCTATTATGCCGGTCTGCCTGAATGGAACTATATATATATATATATATATATACGCTATCACACGCTTGCAACGGTGCGCATATATGTTTTTTTTTTCATTTTGACAATCCCAATGATAACATAATAAATCAAAACAGTGCCCGGAACACACCCCGAGAGACTGGGTCAGCTCACTGGGGTGTATTGGGATCTACGGCTGTGGATGTTACCAGTGGCATTTGTACAAATGATGCACCGCAATTCGTTTATTCAAGGGTTAGTTTTTTTTAGGATTGGCTTTAGTTGGAGGCAGCGAATTTGATTCCTGGTTGAACGCTTCTTGAAAGCTGAGAAAAATAATATTGTCACGTGGTGGTGACGTTGAAGAACACAGTACCAATACTGTGAAGGACAAAACTAACTTGGGCGAGCCTGTGCCCACAAAAACAGGCTACACTTGCAGCACAACGATAGCGGCGAACACGGTCGGCGATGGGCGAAAATCTGATCAGCGGGTCAAGCGCGTCGGCTTTTATACAGCAGCCGTCGAATGCTCCAGACTGATCGTTCGGACCCGCGTGCCTTCCACAAAGTTCTACACCATTTGCGTCAGGCGATGAAATGAGATAACACGAGGTTCGGCGACAACAGACAGCGGATAGAAGCATCGATAACATTCCAGAAACTTCGAATACATGCAGGCGCGTCCCGCGCTGTGCGATAACATTTGTCAGGCGGCGAAACGTGGTCGTCCGATAAAGATAAGTACACGTGTCGATACCCCCCTGCTAAAAAGCATCGACTCGATGCTGCAAACAAACGAAAGTAATAAAGAATAACACTGCAAAGAAAACAACAAAATAAGGAAGTTAGTCAGCGTCCGTAAAAGCGCTTAAGGCGCACCACGTGGACCACACCAGATCGTGCGCGGCCCCGCTGTGAATGCGAAATGCTGTCTGGCACGACCTCATAGTCGAGCGTGCCAATACGTCGGAAGACCTTGTAGAGTCCCAAATAGCGCTGCAATAGTTTCTCACTCAGTCCTCGACGGCGTATTGGGATCCATACCCGAACACGGTCGCCGGGCTGGTACTTGTCGAAGCGTAGTTGCAGGTTGTAGTGTCGGCTGTCGGTACGATGCTCGTTCTTGATCCGTAGGCGAGCGAGCTGTCGAGCTTCTTCGGCGCACTGGAGATTGGTATCGACGTCAAGATTCTCCTCGTCAGGGACGTGCGGCAGCATGGCGTCGAGCGTCGTCGTCGGGTTCCTGCCGTAAACCAACTTGAGCGGTTTGATCTGTGTTGTTTCTTGCACCGCCGTGTTGTAAGCGAAGGTTACATACGGCAGGGCTGCATCCCACGTCTTGTACTCGACATCGACGTACATTGCTAGCATGTTGGCGAGGGTCTTGTTCAGGCGCTCCGTGAGACCATTCGTCTGCGGATAGTAGACAGTTGTCCTCTTGTGACTTGTCTGGCTGTATTGCAGAATGGCTTGCGTGAGCTCTGCTGTAAAAGCCGCTCCTCTGTCGGTGATGAGGACTTCTGGAGCAACAGGTCGCAGCAGGATGTTGTCGACGAAAAATTTTGTCAATTCAGCTGCGCTGCCTTTCGGTAGAGCTTTAGTTTTAGCGAAGCGGGTGAGATAGTCCGTCGCCACGACGATCCACTTATATCCGGAAGTTGATGTAGGAAACGGTCCCAACAAGTCCATCCCTATCTGCTGAAAAGGTCGGTAAGGAGGCTCGATCCGCTGTAGTAATCCCGCTGGCTTTGTCAGTGGTGTCTTGCGTCGCTGACAGCCTCGGCATGTCTTGACGTAACGGGCAACATCGGCGGTTAGGTGCGGCCAGTAATACCTTTCTTGTATCCTCGATAGCGTCCGGGAGAAACTGAGGTGCCCAGCGGTCGGATCGTCATGTAGGGCGTGCAGTACTTCTGGACGCAGCGCCGACGGAACAACAAGAAAATAGTTGGCGCGGACTGGTGAGAAGTTCTTCTTCACGACTAGGTTGTTATAAAGCGTGAGCGAAGACAATCCACGCCTAAATGCCCTAGGGCCAACGTCGGTGTGCCCTTCCAAATACTTAACTAGGGCTTTTAGCTCCGGGTCTCCTCGTTGCTGTTCGCCGAAGTCTTCCGCGCATATTATTCCAAGGAAGGCATCGTCATCCTCATCATCTTGAGGCGGCGGGTCAATGGGGGCGCGTGATAGGCAATCGGCATCCGAGTGTTTTCGTCCGGACTTGTAGGTTACAGGGATGTCGTATTCCTGTAGCCTGAGGCTCCACCGTGCCATCCGTCCTGAAGGGTCCTTTAAGTTAGCTACCAACACAACGCGTGATGGTCGCTGACCACTTTGAATAGCCTCCCATATAGGTAAGGGCGGAATTTTGCTGTAGCCCGAATGATGACGAGGCATTCCTTTTCAGTCGTAGAATAATTGCCTTCCGCTTTTGACAGCGACCGGCTAGCATACGATATCACCCGTTCAAGTCCGTCTTTCCCCTGAACTAGGATGTCACCGAGGCCTAGGCTACTGGCGTCAGTGTGGATTTTGGTTTCCGCGTTCTTGTCGAAGTGTGCAAGTACCGGCGGTGACTGCATGTGTCGTTTCAGTTCTTCAAAGCCATCTGCCTGCGCCGTTTCCCACTTGAACTGGACATCACATTTGGTTAGATGCGTTAGCGGCTCCGCGTTGCGTGAAAAGTCCTTGACAAAGCGCCTGTAGTAGGCACACATACCAAGTAATCTACGCACTTCCTTCTTGTCGATGGTCGGCGGGAACTTTGCGATGGCAGCTGTCTTCTGCGGGTCGGGGCGGACTCGAAATTTGCTGATGACGTGGCCTAGAAATAGAAGCTCGCCGTAAGCGAAGCGGCACTGTGCCGGCTTCAGAGTGAGCCCTGATGACCTGATGGCTTCTAGTACTGTTGCAAGCCGCCTAAGGTGATCGTCGAAATTTCCGGTGCAGACAACGACATCATCCAAATAAACGAGACAGGTCTGCCACTTCAATCCTGCTAAAACCGTGTCCATCACTCGCTGGAACGTTGCAGGCGCCGAGCAATGTCCAAATGGCATAACCTTGAACTCGTAGATGCCGTCTGGGGTGATGAAGGCGGTCTTTTCGCGATCTCTTTCGACCACTTCTATTTGCCAATAGCCAGACTTGAGGTCCATCGACAAGAAGTATTTAGCGTTGGAGAGGCTATCCAATGCGTCGTCTATCCGTGGGAGGAGGTATACGTCCTTCTTCGTGATCTTGTTCAGACGACGATAACCGACGCAGAAACGTAGGATTCCGTCTTTTTTCTTCACCAAAACTACAGGAGATTCCCACGGGCTTTTTGACGGCTGGATGATGTCGTCGCGCAGCATTTCGTCGACTTGGTGCCTTATAGCTTAACGTTCTCGAGTAGAAACTCGATAAGGGCTCTGGCGGAGTGGTCGAGCACACTCTTCGGTTATTATGCGAAGCTTTGCGACTGGTGTTTGTCGTATCCTTGATGACGTCGAAAAGCACTCTTTGTATTGTCGAAGTAGGCTTCTGAGCTGTTGTTGCTTAAGCGTAGACAAGCTTGGATTAATGTCAAAGTCTGGTTCGGGAACTACGGTCATCGGGGTAGATGCGGCAGAATCCGAGAGGACAAACGCATTGCTAGTTTTCAAAATTTCCTCGATGTATGCGAACGTCGTGCCCTTGTTGATGTGCTTGAACTCCTGGTTGAAGTTTGTCAGCAACACTTGAGTTTTCCCTCCATGCAGTCGAGCGATCCCTCTTGCGACGCAAATTTCACGGTCTAGCAGTAGACGACATTGGTCGCCTTCGATGACGCCTTCTACGTCAGCGGGTGTTTCGGTGCCGACCGAAATAACAGTGCTGTAGCGAGGCGGGATGCTCACTTGATCTTTGAGCACACTCTAGGCGTGGGGACTACGTGAGCTCTCCGGCGGTATCGCTTTATCTTCCGACTGTTATTGACTTCGACTTCAGGTCGATGATTGCGCCGGGGTGGTTCAGGAAGTCTATACTGAGAATGACGTCTCGTGAACACTGTTGGAGGATAACGAATGTGGCAGGGTAAGTCCGGTCATGAATGGTTATTCTTGCCGTGCAGATTCCAGTCGGCGTGATGAGGGGTCCTCCAGCGATCCGAATTCGAGGGCCTTCCCATGCGGTCTTAACTTTCTTCAACTGGGCGGCGATGTGTCCACTCATTACGGAGTAATCAGCCCCTGTGTCCACTAAGGCGGTAAATGCGTGACCATAGAGAAGCACGTCGAGGTTGGTGGTTCTTTGTCTGGCGTTGCAGTTAGGATTTCACGTCGGATCACGGTTGCGTCGTTTTGTACTGAAGTTGGAACGTCGCGTCGTCAAGTCGTCTTTCGTCGGTGCAGTCTTGGCTTCCTGACTTCGTCGGGACGGCGGCGTGTCGTTATTATGTCGTCGAGATGGTCTCTTCGTCGTGTTCGTCGGCGGCGGAGCATCTTCGTCAGTTCGTCGAATAGGAGCCGCACCTCCATCGGCTGCTGCTTTTAGTTTTCCGGATATGGGCTCGCAGAGCGGCACCGTGCTGGGCCAGTGTATGGACGGCGCTGCGGCGACACGTAGCGGTCTGGTGACGGAGACCGGGACGGCCGTCGAAGGCTCAACTGAGTAGCGGTGAGGTAGTCGGTCATGTCACGAGGGCGTTCACCTTCCCGAGGGCGCGGTGCGTTAACGGCGAACCCTCGCAATCCCAGGTCGCGGTATGGGCATCGGCGGTACACTAGATAACGGCGCCTCACTAGACAACGCTAGAACGTTATCTAGTGAGGCGAGTCTAGAAGTGCTATTGGAAGAATTAGAGGGCAGTAAATGGGATATAATAGGGCTCAGTGAAGTTAGGAGGCCAAAAGAAGCATATACAGTGCTCAGAAGCGGGCACATCCTGTGCTACCGGGGCTTAGCGGAGAGACGAGAACTAGGAGTCGGATTCTTGATAAATAAGAATATAGATGGTAACATACAGGAATTCTATAGCATTAACGAGAGGGTGGCATGTCTTGTTGTGAAACTTAATAAGAGGTACAAAATGAAGGTTGTACAGGTCTACGCCCCTACATCTAGTCATGATGACCAGGAAGTCGAAAGCTTCTATGAAGACGTGGAATCAGCGATGGGTAGAGTGAAAACAAAATACACTATACTGATGGGCGATTTCAATGCCAAGGTAGGCAAGAAGCAGGCTGGAGACAAGGCAGTGGGGGAATACGGCATAGGCACTAGGAATAGCAGGGGAGAGTTATCAGTAGAGTTCGCGGAACAGAATAATATGCGGATAATGAATACCTTCTTCCGCAAGCGGGATAGCCGAAAGTGCACGGGGAGGAGCCCGAACGGCGAGACTAGAAATGAAATAGACTTCATACTCTGCGCTAACCCTGGCATCATACAAGATGTGGACGTGCTCGGTAAGGTGCGCTGCAGTGACCACAGGATGGTAAGAACTCGAATTAGCCTAGACTTGAGGAGGGAACGGAAGAAACTGGTACATAAGAAGCCGATCAATGAGTTAGCGGTAAGAGGGAAAATAGAGGAATTCCAGATCAAGCTACAGAACAGGTATTCGGCTTTAACTCAGGAAGAGGACCTTAGTGTTGAAGCAATGAACGACAATCTTGTGGGCATCATTAAGGAGTGTGCAATAGAAGTCGGTGGTAACTCTGTTAGACAGGATACCAGTAAGCTATCGCAGGAGACGAAAGATCTGATCAAGAAACACCAATGTATGAAAGCCTCTAACCCTACGGCTAGAATACAACTGGCAGAACTTTCGAAGTTAATCAACAAGCGTAAGACAGCTGACATAAGGAAGTATAATATGGATAGAATTGAACAAGCTCTCAGGAACGGCGGAAGCCTAAAAGCAGAGAAGAAGAAACTAGGAATTGGCAAGAATCAGATGTATGCGTTAAGAGACAAAGCCGGCAATATCATTACTAATATGGATGAGATAGTTCAAGTGGCTGAGGAGTTCTATAGAGATTTATACAGTACGAGTGGAACCCACGATGATAATGGAAGAGAGAATAGTCTAGAGGAATTCGAAATCCCACAAGTAATGCCGGAAGAAGTAAGGAAAGCCTTGGGAGCTATGCAAAGGGGGAAGGCAGCTGGGGAGGATCAGGTAACAGCAGATTTGTTGAAGGACGGTGGGCAGATTGTTCTAGAAAAACTGGCCACCCTGTATACACAATGCCTCATGACCTCGAGCGTACCGGAATCTTGGAAGAACGCTAACATAATCCTAATCCATAAGAAAGGGGACGCCAAAGACTTGAAAAATTATAGACCGATCAGCTTACTGTCCGTTGCCTACAAAGTATTTACTAAGGTAATTGCAAATAGAATCAGGAACACCTTAGACTTCCGTCAACCAAAGGACCAGGCAGGATTCCGTAAAGGCTACTCAACAATAGATCATATTTACACTATCAATCAGGTGATAGAGAAATGTTCGGAATATAACCAACCATTATATATAGCTTTCATTGATTATGAGAAAGCGTTTGATTCAGTCGAAACCTCAGCAGTCATGGAGGCATTGCGGAATCAGGGTGTAGACGAGCCGTACGTAAAAATACTGAGAGATATCTAAAGCGGCTCCACAGCCACTGTAGTCCTCGATAAAGAAAGCAACAAAATCCCTATAAAGAAAGGCGTCAGGCAGGGAGATACGATCTCTCCAATGCTATTCACAGCATGTTTACAGGAGGTATTCAGAGACCTGGATTGGGAAGAATTGGGGATAAGAGTAAATGGAGAATACCTTAGTAACTTGCGCTTCGCTGATGATATTGCCTTGCTTAGTAACTCAGGGGACCAACTGCAATGCATGCTCACTGACCTGGAGAGGCAAAGCCGAAGGGTGGGTCTAAAAATTAATCTGCAGAAAACTAAAGTAATGTTTAACAGTCTCGGAAGGGAACAGCAGTTTACGATAGGTAGCGAGGCACTGGAAGTGGTAAGGGAATACATCTACTTAGGACAGGTAGTGACTGCTGATCCGGATCATGAGAGTGAAATAATCAGAAGAATAAGAATGGGCTGGGGTGCGTTTGGCAGGCATTCTGAGATCATGAACAGCAGGTTGCCATTATCCCTCAAGAGAAAAGTTTATAACAGCTGTGTCTTACCAGTACTCACGTACGGGGCAGAAACCTGGAGGCTTACGAAAAGGGTTCTACTTAAATTGAGGACGACGCAACGAGCTATGGAAAGAAGAATGATAGGTGTAACATTAAGGGATAAGAAAACAGCAGATTGGGTGAGGGAACAAACGCGGGTTAATGACATCTTAGTTGAAATCAAGAAAAAGAAATGGGCATGGGCAGGACATGTAATGAGGAGGGAAGATAACCGATGGTCATTAAGGGTTACGGACTGGATTCCGAGGGAAGGGAAGCGTAGCAGGGGGCGACAGAAAGTTAGGTGGGCAGATGAGATTAGGAAGTTTGGAGGGTCAACATGGCCACAATTAGTACATGACCGGGGCAGTTGGAGAAGTATGGGAGAGGCCTTTGCCCTGCAGTGGGCGTAACCAGGCTGATGATGATGATGGTGATGATGAGGTAGTCGGTCATGTCACGAGGGCGTTCACCTTCCCGAGGGCGCGTTGCGTTAACGGCGAACCCTCGCAATCCCAGGTCGCGGTATGGGCATCGGCGGTACACATGGCCGGCTTCCCCGCAGTGGTGGCAAAGCGGGCGGTGGTCAGGAGCGCGCCAAACGTCTGTCCTCCTCAGGTAGCTGCGCTGGGCGACGGGTGGGCGTGCTGGCGGCGGCGGCGGGGGTTGACGGAATTGTAGCGTTACAGGACCCTGGCGCGGTCGTGGAGGAGGACCTTGATGGCGGGCGACGGCGGCGTAAGTCGTCGCTCCTGGCTGGGGCTGCCATGATTGTGGTTGTACTTCGGGAACTCCGAGCAATCGCTGGACTTCTTCTTTGACAATTTCGGCGATTGAGGCCACTTGAGGTTGCGATGATGGGAAGATTCTTTGAAGCTCCTCTCGCACGGCTGCCCGGATGGTCTCGCGCTCGTCTTCGGTGGCCATTGATTGAACTCCGGCGCAGATTGTTGGCTTGGTGCGTTGGTCGAATTGCCGGTTCCGCAATTCCAGTGTCTTCTCGATACTCGTCGCCGGTCTTCGGTGGGCTTCCTACCATTCCGGTGAAAAGTTCCTCCTTTACACCACGCATCAGTAGGCGGACTTTCTTCTCCTCGGACATATCTGGTTCGTCGTGGCGGAACAGACGGCTCATTTCCTCAGTGAAGATCGCGATCGTCTCATTCGGCAGCTGCACTCTGGTCTCCAGTAGAGCTTGGGCTCGCTCTTTGCGCACGACGCTTGTAAATGTTTGCAGGAAGCCGCTTCGGAAGAGGTCCCACGTCACCAAGGTGGCTTCTTGATTCTCGAACCACGTCCTGGCGGCGTACTCCAATGCGAAATAGACGTGTCATAGCTTGGCGTCGCTTGCCCAGCTGTTAAACATAGCGACACTCTCATACGTTTCCAGCCAGCTTTCCGGGTCCTCAAATGTGGAACCGCGGAACGTCGGTGGTTCCCTGGGTTGTTGCAGCATGATGGGGGACGCTGGGGCTGCCGTTGGGGTTGCCTTGGACACAATCTTCTTGGTCTTCTCCGGTAGAAGTCCGTGCTCCGGGGGCAGCTGTTGAAGACGGCGGCTTGCTCGATGGTCCGGGACTACGTTGATGTTCTCTTTGTGGTCCGGGCTTGGATCACGGCTTGTCGGGGGCATCCTGTACATGAACGCAACGCACCTCCACCAGATGTCACGTGGTGGTGACATTGAAGAACGCAGTAGCAATACTGTGACGGACAAAGCTAACTTTTATTGGGCGCACCTGTTCCCACAAAAACAGGCTACACTTATATCACGATAGCGGCGAACACGGTCGGCGAACGTCGAACATCTGATCAGCGGGTCAAGAGCGTCGGCTTTTATACAGCAGTCGTCGAATGTTCCAGACTAATCGTTGGGACCCGCGTGCCTTCCACAAAGTTCTACACCGTTCGCGTCAGGCGATGAAATCAGATAACACAAGGTTCGGCGACAGCAGACAGCGGATAGAAGCATCGATAACTTTCCAGAAACTTCGGATACATTCATGCGCGGCCCGCGCTGTGCGATAACATTTGTCAGGCGGCGAAACGTGGTCACCCGATAAAAATAAGTACACGTGTCAGTATCTACTTTATTCAAATTTGTCTAAGGCTCGCCACAAGATCATCAAATGTCATAAGGAGTTCCGCTACCGTGGATTCTTCATGCCGGTATTCGATTTGACCGTTGGTAATTAAACAGTTTTTTTCGACAAAGGCCAGCATATATCATGAATACGACAAGTTAAAGTATTTTTGCGGAACTTTATACCGTTCATATTGACCTGTAAGGCGAAGGATTGAATTATGGTCTGCTTGAATGATGAGGATGACATTGGCATTTTTTCTTCCGCTCCGCTACGCTACCTCTAGTTCCAGTACGAGACAAGCTCCCGTACTTGACAATCAGTTGGTAAATACTCAGATATTACACACACAATAACGCGTACTGCACTAAAAAAGGGTTTGGTATTTCTTTATTTCCTCATTCCTTTAGGTCTAGATAAAGACTAGTACGTAAATCCTTATGTAAATTAAGAAAACATGTCTGCAAATGTAGCTACTCTGTTCTTCGTTAGGAAGAAAAATTGTCAAATAGGCTGTGGCGTCAGTAATGGCAGTAAATTATTGATTGTTTCGAGGTCTGAGTTTTGAACATGAAGACGCCGCTGCCTGAAACTCACGAGACACTGTGACTAATAACTTATCTCTTGGAACGATTACAGCCAGCACAAAGGAAATAGTAGTAAAGGTACATCGGGCTTGGTGCAGCCGACAAAGTTATTTCTACCTTAATGCTACAATGCAGTAAATGACCATTTTTCCTTTTACATGAACATTCCTGGAGCTTGCTGGCTTCCACAGAACTGACTTACTATAGAATACGAAAACAGAAAGCAATTTACATTACCTCCTAAAATAAAGGAAAAAAAACAATCATACCAAATGATGTAAAAGATATCCGAGCTCTTCTTTACAGTCAGCACAAATACGAGCTGGATTCTAATGTGCGGCTACCAACGTGGTCCTAATATCTGCTACTGTGTTGAAAACCAGATATAATTTCCACAGGAATAAAGTAGACGGTATGCGTTATTGCTGGTGCTGTAGGTTTCTAAATGTTTTCACCCGTGCTCTCGCCACTATTAGAAGTGCTCGAAAGCATTGTACGCGTGTTGCCGTTGATATAGGGGAAGAAACTACTTGTCCAATGTTAATTTGTGCGGTCCGGTGCTTATTACATCAGCGGAACGTGTGGGCAGAGTTCGAACTCTGCGGTTTACAGCCTTTTGAGATAATTCTTGTTTGAGTTTTCCCGCGCTTTACATGCAGTATATCGAAAGCATACGCGGCTTCACCGATGCCCTGGGTGAGCTTAATGCTGTCTCCAGTTTCTGATAGGTTAACATGTGAGGCATACAATCAATGGGGTATTACGAAAGATGAAAGAGTGTTGCCTAATTAGAAGTTTTCAAGGGAACCGTTCATTACTCGTCTTCTCCTGCTTGAGAGGTGTTAAACAGGACGCTCGTAATGTTCTAGTAGCGTCAAGTCGGACAAAATAGGGCAAAAATGAGAAAAGTTGTACAGAGAAAATCTCAAACGTATGGATGTTAACCACGGGGATTTGCAAATTATTACCGAATGCCTTTTTATGTTCATTTAGAAGTGCCTTGCAAAAATCGTAACTGTAATTGTGTGTGTGTGCGTGCGTGCGTGCGTGTGTGTGTGTGTGTGTGTGTGTGTGTGTGTGTGTGTGTGTGCGTGCGTGCGTGCGTGTGTGTGTGTGTGCGTGCGTGCGTGTGTGTGTGTGTGTGTGTGTGTTTGTGTGTGTGTGTGTGTGTGTGTGTGCGTGTGTGTGTGCGTGTGCGTGTGTGTGTGTGTGTGTGTGTGTGCGTGTGTGTGTGTGTGTGTGTGTGTGTGTGTGTTTGTGTGTGTGTGTGTGTGTGTGTGTGTGCTTGTGTGTTTCAGTGGAGAAATTAATGTCTTATACACTCTCAATATAAATCATCATGAGGAATGGAGCATGCGTTAGGTGATGAGATATCATTGTTTGAAAGGCATTAAGTAATGATGGCTTGCATAGGAAATTAGCTACGTAAGTGCTCAGCATCGTTATCCACATGGCTTACTAACATCTTAGATCGTTTGCATGGCGTCATGAAATAAGTGAATGTAGCAGAGAGCTCATTAATTCAGAGAACGGGGAAAATTTTTCGTTTAGATTGCGCGCAATGTGTATGGTTAATTAAGAGCTTTAGAAAAATTATTTATGCAGGCGCTTTGAATAGTCTGCATTTTAAGGGAACGGCGCCACGTTGTGGTTATGCGATAAAAACGTTTTTCAGGATTCTGGAATAGTGAAGGGTTTTCAAGGTTGCTGCTGTGTATACGCTTTTTCTATTTAAATTAAGGAGAGCAGAATCGAGATCATGTTTAGTGGAGCTTTGTGGCCTGGAGGAGGGTGGTGTTTCCAGCTGGTCTAGCATGTTTCAAGCTACCAATAGTGTATGCGACACGAACGTGTGCGTGACATCTGTGAGGCAATGACGACAGTGATGACAACTGTGTGATGGCCACGTCATGACAACGTTTAAGTAGCACTCCGGCGAAGGAACATATTGATTTTCTGCTGCAAACAACGCAACTTTATTCTCGCGTGCTATTTGACTTATGATGCTGTAGGTGGTGGTGATGATGTTGCAGAAGCCGGACATAGCTTCATATACATCGCCAGCAATTTTTCGTCTGAGCCACCAATGACATGAAATCAGGAGTGTGTCACAAAATATCGATGAGCCCCACATCCCACGGGACAGTAATCAGCGGTCTTTGCACTCTCTTCCTAATTGCCGTGGTCCTTACGGAAAAGAAAACGCCTAGGACCCGCCGTACTTATTATGCAGTAAGCCGTTGATGAGATAGAGCAAAAAACCACGAGCAGATGCCATAGCGGTGCCATTTAGTCGTCGTCTGACATAACAAGATCTAAAGCTATTTGTAACGCTCGTTCATTGAAGAATAGTGATGAGAGGTGCAGAGATACAAAAGAAGTTTTGCGGATCCCACACACTGTGGGAATTGACGTCAGTGAAGGTTTCCATGCTGTTTGCTTTGATTCAAGACAATTAGCGAAGAAACTCACGGTCGATATTTAATTTATTCCGCATTTAGTACAACGCAGGAGTGGGGACTTGATGACAATGATTACCTTGCGTGCATCATTACTGTTTATTGCGTAATACACTGAAAATATAGCGAGACGTATTTGCTTGAGGTGTTGTTACCATTGTTCATAGCTTTAGAGAAGCTTATCGTTGTCATTGCCTTACTCGGCACATAACATCGTGGATGAAGTGTTAAATTTTAAGTATGATGCAACCACTGAATAGTACACAGAACGCAAAGTGAGAGTGGTTTGCTTGAAGCGTGGTTAAGCCATTGCTCATAACCTCCGCGAAGGTTAGCATTGCCATTTCCTCACAAGGCACATCACATCGTGGCAGCAGCGATAAATTTTAATTTCAATATGGGCCTGTACGTGCCAAAACTTTCATCGGATTATGAGGCATGCCGTAGTGGCGGGGATATGGAGTATGTTTGAACCCCTGGGGTTCTCTAACGAGCACCTATATCTATGTACCTGAGCGTCCTTGCAATTCGATCCCCTGGAAATGGTGTTGCTGGGGTCGGGATCAAACCTCGCCATCTTGTGCCATGCCATAGTCGCAAAAGTGCTGAAGTGGTGATTTAGTGTGCGACTACTTCTGTAGTGCCGCTTAGACGCTACGGTGCAGCGGTTTGGCGTCTGCAAGCGGTGCGTCTGTCGTCTTCCTCAACATATGCACGAAGTTTTCAGGAATAGCGAAAATGTACGGCACCGTACCTCGAACATAAATTTGCGCAGTTTGTCCGCAACAGCTGTTACTTCTTGCAATACTGTATCCTCGCGTTCTTAAGTCGTCTTTTCCATACCACGCCATTCATCACAGGTATGGGAACTGCCAACGAACAGTGGCAAAGCTGTCATTCACTCGGTTCATGGCTGCGTCGCTTCTACCAATTTTCGGCATCCTCTCCCGGCCTTCCCTCTCGGTTGTTGCACAATAGTATAAACGCAAGCGCTGCAGTTCCTGCAGTGCCTTTGCGCGGGGTCACGGGTAGTTACAACTGCCAATGCGATTATGTACCGACATCAAGAGAGCTTCCGAGGGCATTGTGACGACCTTCAATGGAAAGGTCCAAACGAGTTTCTCGCGTCGACTTTCGTCTGTGTCATGCTTTTACCATGTAAATGCGCACTATGAATGAACAGCATGGACAGAACGCTATGAACTGCAACAGCAGCTGAAAGGTTTAAAGAAAAGTCAAAGAAATGTCACAATAAACAAAAGCGTGCATGGGCAGGAAAGGCGCTGTGGTCAACGAGGCATGCAGGGTGTTTGCTACCCTACACTTTGGGGAAGCAAAACGATAGTAGAAAGCGGAAAAAACGGAAATGAAGGAAGTGAAAATTGCGTGCACGCAATAGTATGCATCGGATGACTCCAAATGGTAACTCGAGCTGGTGCACAGCAAGAAATGTACCAGCACATAAATAGGCTCTTGTGCCAGCAATGGATGTGGCCGCAGTCCGGATGTGTTTTTAGTGAGCAAATGGTTTCTGGTCTAGCACGCTTAAAAATGTCTGTAGAGAAAATCATCATACATCATCCTAAGCTGAGATACACACAGATGCTCAATGGTTTTCTCGCACCTACAGGAGGCCATATGGTAAACGCGACTCCCAGGCTTTAGCAGTAGACCAGCGTTGCTTCACTACTGGAAGGTCTAGATGGCATTTGTAACCGTAGCTAGGGGACAAACAAACGTAATTAGCCACTTTAGGAACGCGGAGAAATATAGAAAACTTGTGTCTTATTGGGGGCGAGCGGACCAAGTGTCCTGGCAGTTTCCATTCTCACGAAAAATATGGGAACCGTCTGCATTTCTTGAGCCGTTAGGGTAAATCTGTAGGTGGTCTTTGTGTATTTGGTGACACCGCCAGCTGATTCAGTTGAAGGGTCTGTTATTGGCCTTCTATGTAATTATGGCAATATATATATATATATATATATATATATATATATATATATATATATATATATATATATATATAGATATATATATGTAAATTTGAGGCGGTTGCAGGCACCTCTGGAGAGATTACTTTGTTGCCGTAAGTGCATAGGCTGGTGTAATACTATCCTAGCAAGCGGTGATCACTTGTGAAAATAAGGAATTTGGTTCGTTTGGCCGCAGGGGTGTTGAGTTATGGGCGGGTAGTCTACACAGACAGCAAATGTGCGGACAGCAACTGCTTACTACGTCTTCGAGAGCAAGCTGCTTACTACGTCTTCGTAGATCATACAGTGATCAAAATTTCACAAAAATATTAAAATATACTTAGTATTTTTTATGTGATTAGCATTATCTACTTACCTGAGGCAATCTGCATATCTGCCATCATATCTATCTATCTATCTATCTATCTATCTATCTATCTATCTATCTATCTATCTATCTATCTATCTATCTATCTATCTATCTATCTATCTATCTATCTATCTATCTATCTATCTATCTATCTATCTAGCATCTTATGTCGACTGAATGGCCTACATTTTCTACCAGCTGTGCCAAGTGTGCTACAAGATGGGCTCGTGTTGTGATGCCGCCATAAGCAATCCAGCGTAGTCACTTCAAATTTGTCATCTATCTGTTGACATGCCAGGGTCGTCACGCCATCTGCGACGACCCAGTGGGCGAAGTGATCTAATAACTGGTCAGTAGATATGTGCTCGTGGTCGTGATGCCATAACGGTTGTTCTATTGTCGAAACTTCAGCTTAGTCGTCTGGCTCTCGTCACCACATTCTCGTCGGGCTATCGTCGTCATACATGCTTTGTGATGCAGCCGTTGTTACGGCATTGTCGTCATACAATCGTCGCCATCCAATTTTCCTCGTATTGTTGTCGTCCACATCATTGTGTAGTCGTTATACAGTCATCGTCATGCATTTGTTCTCAAACCGTACTTGTTATGCCGTCACATTCCTTCCATCGTAGTCATTGTAAATTGGCCATTTGACTTTCATGGAGCCTTTGTCGTCATCTGGTTGTCATCCAACAGTTGTAATGGCGTCATCCTCACGGTGTTGCTCTACCATCGTCCTTACTTCACTAACGTTATCCCAGAGTCGTCATGCCACTGTTGTCTTTATTCTTTCGTCAATACATTAACTTCAATCCTTCTTTGTCATTCTAAGGTAAATATCTTGTCGCCATTAAACTGTGATTGCGTTGTATGGTTATGCCATCGTCGTCACATCGCCATCGCCATGTCCCACAGCCGTAGTAATGCATCCCATCTGATAATTTCGTGATCATGTCGTCCCGGTCGTCCAATCATAGTCACTCCGGCTTCGTCATCCGACTCTTGTCATGTCGTTGTCGTCTCACCATCGTTTTCATACAGGCTTACTGATACACTCATCGTTTCGCCATTTTCGTCATAAACTCGTCATCATCGCACTTGTCTTCATGCAGTTTTCATGCAATCGTCCTGATTGTATCATCATCATGCCGCTCTCATCATGATCTTTCCATCATTATCAGTATAACTTCAACATCCGCCTGTCATCATTTAGTCATGGTCACGCCATCGTCATCACATATTCATCTTGATACCGTTGTCATAGTGTCATAGTCCCGCTGTGGTTTTACCATCCTTATTCCTTCAGTAACACCATCCCGGTGTCGTAATGCTATCGCCGTAATACCGCATTCTACAATTCGGCAATGTGATATCTTCTTCTTCATTCTATCGTAATTACGCTCTCCTCATTTAATCGCGACTACGCCACCGTTGTCATGACATCGTCGTCATTGAGTCTTCGCCAAACAGTCACTATAATGCATCCGTTGATATACCCTCGTCTCCATACCGTCTTTTCATTGGGGTCATTCAAGCTTTATCATCCAGTCCCTCTCATACGATCATCTTCATTCCATCGTCATCACACACTTGTCGACATTCAATTCTCTTGATGTCGGCTTCGGCACGCTGCTATCTTTATGTCATCTTTATCATTTAGCAATCTTCATCTCATCATGTCATTGTCATCATACCGCCTTTGTCGCTCGATCGACGTAGTTCCTTTTTTGTCATTTCATACTCATTAGTATGTAGGCTGGTACAGTTGTCATGTGACCTTGCTCATGTGCGACGTTGGCAACGAGTGCCATACCCAGATCGGAGGTTACCGGATTACGTCACATATTGTCAAAGAAAAGGAAGCTTCCAAATAACCAATAACAGAAACAAATACACTTCAGAACTACCATCTATTGCTCATTGTTTGAATAACCACCAACAGTTTTCGCGAAATGAATTGCGCCACAATTTTTCACCCATTGTGTCACAGTGGCCAAGAGTCGAAACCCATGACTGAATAAGTGGTAGCCTGGATATAAGGGACATAAGAAAATAAAAGAAGCCATTCAAAATATCCAGCGCTTTTATTAGAAGACACGTGTGTGTTAGAGACCCACAATCCAACCGTATGCAGGTGTACCACTTTCATATCGTTAGCTCATGCTAGATAATGCTGCACTGAAAGGTGCTCACTCCTAGTATTTCTTCTCTCAAATTTGAGTGCTATATATACTAGAGCATCTGGTGGGAGAAAGTGGAGTGTGGTACCCAAAATATCACAAATCGAAGAAGGGGTGCAATATCATGCGCTACTTCAGTAGTAATTTTGTGTGCTTAGGAGGTATCTGTGAAGGGGTTACCGTGTCCTGGTTGATTACTGTTTTAGACATATTACATGCGCGCTAACTCGGAGCGTTTAGTCAGACGAAGGATACCGCGGAGCCCGGCGCACGGACGCAAAAGTCATGGATCTAGCCGAGTAATGCTTCAGATTATAATATGCATCAAAATATAATCATGTAAACTGCCTCTGCCACATCTACATAACATTTGTGTGCTTGTATCTATTCAACATGATGTATATAATACGACAATTCATTTATGCTTAATTGGGCGTTTCTCCCTATGTGAGAAGTAATATGTTGCCCGCTATGGTTGCTTAGTGGCTATGGCATTGGGCTACTAAGCGGGAGGTCGCGGAATCAAATCCCAGCCACGGCAACCGCAATTCGATAAGGGCGAATTGCGAAAGAAAACACCCGTGCCTCATAATGAAATTATAGTTTTGAAAACCAAAACCCCATAATCTAAGGTATCCTGCTCGTGAAGTCGAGTGGCACTAGAACATTTTTGGGAAAAGAAGGAAGGAAAAAGTGACGAAGGAAAGGCAGGGAGGTCAACCATTTTAGCTCAACTGGTTTGCTACCCTACACATGGGAGTGGGATGGGATGTGGAAAACTGCCGTGTATACTTATAGTGATCATTTGAACTTCTGATATTGTCTTGGTGTTACTAGACAGCTTCAGAGTAGTGCTCGGCGCCTTACGTACGGACGTGTGCGCCAGCAACAGCGACGGTGGCGAAATCCTGTGCGGCAGAACTTCCTCAGCCAGCGCACAGAGGCTATTCCGCAGTGACTTAGATATGCTACCTAAATGCTCGTGTATAGCGTTAAAAGTGACCTCATTGTTAACTTGCAGCACTTTCTGACTTTTCTTTCCAAGTAACACGGAAGTGACAAAGACGTTTTTCTATCGCATTGTAGCTGCACAAAACGCTTCAAGATGCCGCTACCCGGTCTGCTACTTGTTTTCACGGCTCCGATAGCCCAGTAATTCGCAAATGTTAATATATTTATAGGCACTATCAAGCGCAATATCGTATCTTCATCGGAAGGTAAAACGCTCGTAGCATTATTCGTTATAATACACTTTTTCTGTGCACTCCTTGTCCGCTTGAACACCATGGTCTACAGTCACACTTGCTAGTTGAATTAGTAAATGCCAACGTTTTTTATTTTGCTAAATCTCGACGTGCCATGGGAGATATTGTTGAAATAATGTTGAGCTCTTATTGATAAGTTTCTTTTATTTGCAGCTTTGCTTGACCAAGGCGGCGCAGGCTCCTCTTGCTATTCAGTTTGTTATGAGCCGCGCTGTGTTACAACAAGAAAAAATAGCGAGGACAATCCTCGGACGAAGTGGCGCTACTTCAAGTACTCAGGAAAATGCGCAGGAGTTTATACTGATGGCTGCATAGGAAACTTCTATAGTTTAGAAGACTGCCAAGGATGCTGCACTTCTTAATATAAACGTTTTATATCTGATGAAGCCTGTGTACCGAAGATATGCTGAACATACAGTTAAATGTGGTTCAACACGTGAAATAACGTCAATAGTGCTATGTGAAAGTTTTATTGAATCCTTTGGCTTTCCAAATCATGCTGGTGAAAAAAAGAATTTCATGGCGTTTCTTGGGTTCTACATGGGTAGTGGACGAGCGGAATAAAGAGAAACAATAATTGCTACGTCATTAACAACTACGTGTGATACAATCGTACGCAACTATGATCATGTTATGAAGTGTATTGTAAGATTACTATGGGATTTGTACTACAGCAAATCAATGTTAAAACATAAATAACTTTGGTGGCCTTCAATGTGGTTGCAAGTTCGCACAGTTTCTACGAAGCGTGAACTCCTACGAGAAATTACAAGGGCAATTGAGCCGGTCCGGGAGATTGTGTTGTCTAATACGACGCCTCAAAGCGCTGTTTGTCACAGAAAACCTAGGCATGAAAGTGGCACGTGGTGCACTTGACGAGTGTTCCAAAGAGCTGGCAACTTTGGAACGCAAGAATTTTGAATGCTATGTTGGCCTAGTGGATAGAGCAATGCGCTGCTGTGCTCTGCAGCAGAGGTTACATTCCCCCCAACGGTCACGCACTGCTATAGTAACCCGAGAGCGTGAAGGACCCCATGTCACAGAAAACCCCCCGCGTCTGCGCCGGTGGCAATGTCCGTATGAGAAAAACCATTACAAACCGCGCATAGCCACCCACGAAGGCCCTCGGCGTGGCACAGATGTGTTATTGGACTAATTGAACTTGTCAAAGCAAAATGTGCCAGAAAGGTTTTAAAGTACGGCTTACACACAACATACAGACATGATAGCGTCGTATTGTTACTTGAGTATTCGAGAACACATAATTCTCTTACGCGAAAGCTGCAACACACACCCCTTTTCCAGCTGCCCTTTGTGGTCTGCTCTAGTAGGCGCGGTGCGCCCCACCCGATTCCTTGCAACACCATCCAGATGCCACTCGCCTCCGCGCATCCACGACAGCGGTGGTGCCCGCGGTGCCGGGTGGGGGGGGGGGGGGCGGACACACAAACAAAACAGATTTAGAAGTTCGCCTGCGTGCACAGCGTTCGGCGCCAGCATTTTCAGGACAACTTTAAGGTTAAAGAAGCTGCAGTTGCTGGGAAACGTGAGAACCTGTCATAGATGTTAGAATGTTATGGCGTTCCACTTTTAAAGGCAGAACTTTAGTGTCCTCCAATGTTTTATTAAAGTACATGGAGACAGGAGGCTACCTACATAACAACTGCTAAGTGCTGAGAATCAGCTAATGAATGGTTCGCAATAAAAAAGCGCGGATACTGCGCGCTGAAGAAATTCGATCAAGCAAAGCTTTCATTGTTATATAGAATGAGTGACGCTTTTGTTTAGCGACCATTTGTATATATAAATCATGCAACCAATTATCTTTCATAGATTTTCACCGTGAACGGCTCTGCCTAATGTTACCATGGGACTCTCAACTATGCACATCCCAGGCATGAATGCAAATGAATGACTACGATCGATTGAAGACGACGTAACGATCCCTACCACACAATGACGACGATTCCATGACTACGATAGAAGGATGACAATGGCATGGCGACACTGGAATAAAGAAATCAAAATGACGACGATAGAGCGATTAGTGTGGCATGACGACACTTTACAACGGCATGATAATAGTGCGAGAACATTGGAAACTCTACGCCAGAATGACGAGGACGGAAAAACTTTGACTGTATACATGATCTTGACTGTATTCTACTAATACATGACGACAAAGAGGTGGCAGTGCTGGAATAATGATGATGGTATGGCAATGGCGGCATAACGACCAAATAGGGTGGTGCTGTTATGATAGTTATAGTTTGACGACGACGGCATGATTACAATGAGATAACAAAACTGGAATGATCACAATTTTATGATGACGGAGTGGCTACTGCGGCCTCAATACGTCAGTATGATGATGCTTGAATAACTGTATGAAAAACGCATTACCGCTACGGCATGACGATTGCAGAGTACCGACGGTAGAATGACGACGACGACATGGCAACTATCCGGTGACGGCTCTGATATCACTACGACAGAATGACAAGGGTGGAATGACGTCGACGACAACAGCCACCGGATATCTACGAAGGCATGATGACAAATGAATGGGAACGCTAGAATGGCGACGATGGTATGATGACGACGGCGTAACTACAATGGCATGACGACAATGAGACAGTAACCTGGAATGACGATGATGGTATAACGGCAGCGGCATGACGACAACGGGATGATGGTTGTGAAATAATGGTGATTGTAAGACAACGAATGCCTAATGACAATGAGATAACGAAGCTAGAATGACAATAATATTATGACGACGACAACAGAGTGACGACGACGACATAACGACAGTATGACGAGACATGAATGAATACTACTTTAGAAATACCACATGACGACAATGATGTGGCGGAGCTAGAATTCCGCAGAAACAATGACGCTGATGGTAAAACGATGACAGCGTGACGACAAACACAGCGCGATACTGAGGGACATTAAGTAAGGAAGCTGTGCGAGTATGCTTAAATTCTTAGAACTGCCTTGTCAACATTTACTAAAACGTGCAGGTTGACAGAGGCTGGAGGAGCGCTTATTGAGACCATCCTTGCACAGCTTATATTGGCCTCTCATGCTGGACCAGGCAAGTTTGCAAGGACCTTGCTTCACCGTGTGTTCAAAGAGGAGAAACTCATGGGTCAATTAATCTTTGGAAACACAAACACCAAGGAGAAAAAAGAGGATCTTCCTGTTGCAATTTGGCCTTCACATTTGTATTTTAAGTAAGCAACTGGCCATTAGCATAACGAATGAATTTCAAGTAGCCTGTGTCAGCAACTACATGCTACAACATAACATTTAAAATGACTGTTCTAGTTATCTTATGTGCTTAATGTCTTCACACTTAAATGCTCCAACAGCTTAAAAGCTGCCTTAACCGCCAGATGTTAATGGTGGCTCAACGAGTCAAAATGAGTCGCGTTTGCGCTTACAGTAGTGCTACTTGATAGTGACGTGCCTCACAGATTCCCTAGACTAAGGGAATCTATGATGCATGCTACTAATCTGGTGGCATGGGAGAAATGCTTAAGTAACTTGAAAGTATTATCATAATATAGGAATTGCGGAGAAGCTATGCTAACGCGCACTTACTACTTGATTCAAGGTATAGCGCTTCCACGAAATATCGGCAATCAAAATTACCCTCCAGGTCCTATAACGCAAAACACAGGGGTTTCACCTATTTTAACAGTCCACATTGTACTGAAGTTGCTGCTCTATTGAACGAGGTCCACTTGATGCCTGACAGCAGCCATCTAGGAGAAGTTACATAAGTTGCGTGTCATTTTTGTTTCATTGTGTCTATCAAGCAGGGTTGCCACCATCACTGTCAATAATACGATGTTTAGCGAATGCTCAACGTCGCTGTACTTACTGTACAGACCAAGCTACCCTAAATTAGACCGAATAGTCCTGGCCTCAGATTCACCCCCTTCTCCCTTCCGAAACGCAATGCAACAGCAGTTAAAGATGATATAAACCAGTTTTGTTTTAGAAGATCAGTGAAAATTGATCGCCAGAGCTAAAAGGGCAGCAACCACCACAGCGACCCTAGTGTGAGAGGTTCACCCGTCCCGGTACCCGATCCAAATAAATTTTCCCTCTCTCGATGAAACACATTGAAGCCAGCTTGGGTGTGTCCGATTGGACATGTGCAACCGGGTATCTGCCCTTGAGGCAGCTACGCATGTGACACTGGGTATGTTTGTGCCACTGGTAGGTGCCACTCTTCAATAAACACCGTTGACGCCAACTTGGGTGACAAGGCCCTACGTAGATCTCATCAGTAGTTGTCAAAGGGAGTTGACAGTACTTCATTTATAATTCCTGCATGCCCGCTTTCCTGGCTTTTGCAGGATGACCCTCTCTTCTGCATTATAGTCTTTCACGAGAAACGGAAGCACGTTCACCACATGACAGTTTCTATGCGATTCAGGAGCAGAAATGCACATATATAGAGTTGGAAACTCACGACAGACTATATCAATATATGTTTCAACATTCTCTCTATAAAAATAAAATTTAATTCTGCGGTTTTATGTGCCAAAACTACGATCTGATGAGGCATGCCATAATAGGATACGATACCAATTTCGACCACCTGTGGATGCTTAACGCACACCCAGTGCACGTCACACTGGAGTATGAGTATTTCTCGCCCTTTAAAGGATTGTCAATGCTACCGGGATAAATCTTACGACCTCGTCCTCAGTAGGGCAACGCCAAAGCTGCTAACCATGACGAATATAAGTAGATGTTTAGGCTAAAATGCAAATACATGGGTGTTTCAGCTAAATTCAGCCAGAGTTTAAACATTTCCGAATGCCGCGTAGCTGCACAGAACAAACGTAATGTTGTTTGCTGTCGCCCGCAGATATTCAGAGTATGTTTTTCATACCGCCTAGTTAGATAATCGATAATTAGATAATAAATAATTACTCAACTTCTCAAATATTATATTTAGATGAAAAATGTCAATGAGAAAAATGTAGATCAACATGCAAAACTCCCGATACGGCTTTTTGCTGCGCAATACACAAATACACGCGAAGTTTCTCAAGCGGCCAGTAGCGCGGTAATTTTTCGTGCCTTTTCGGGCTTCTTTCACGCTCGGAAACAAGCTGTACCGGGAGTCTTTCACGTCGCTATACAATTTTCTCATTGACACTTTTCACTAACTATAATGTTTAAGAAGCAAATTAATAACTAGGAATATTTATCTAATTAGGTGGAATGAAACAAAATGAGTATCTCTGAGTGAGGGCAGGGAACATTACCTTGGTTCTATCCAGCTACGTCATATTTGCATACTTTCAATCCTGGCTAAAGTTATCTGGAACACTCTGTATATGCATAATGGGTGGGGGACGGAGAAGGGGCCACATGTACCAAACGCAACGTTCGCTTCCAAACGCTTCAGCCGTACCATGGCCGCAACGTTCGAAGGTAAACTAGCATTTTTCTAAGTCCGACTGCGAACTACACCCAGAGGACTTTACCTCTGAATATATTCATATATGCAGGGTGTTGCCGCGAACAATTTGACGATTTGGTTAAAACTTCCTGCGGGAGATATCCCAATTCTAATCCGTGAGTTGGTCTACTGGAAGAGGTAGGTAAATTTGCACAAAAAATTGAGATGCGTAATCGACTCAATAACAAAATTTGCTAGTTTCTAACTAATGACCTTAAGGAACATAATGCAATATACAAATTCTAGCAGGGGAGATTTCAAGGCATATCCGCTTGGAAAGAATTATGTTCATGGCACCATTTACAAGACATGCGCTTTCAAAACCCATGTAAAATGCACCATATTTTCATTTACTTTCTCAACAAAACTTCGCTTTAGGCATTCAAGCACAAAGCTAACTGGAACGCCAATGCATTCCTCTGCAAAGTTCGGGAATGAATATTCTGAAACTGGCGTCATCATGCGAATTCTTTCCAAGTGGATCCGCCTTTCAAACTGCACAGCTTGAACTTATAAATTGCAAAATGTGCCATAAGGGAATTAGTTTACAACTTAATCAGTGTATCTTTGTTAAACAGGGGATTATTCATTTTAGCTTTTTTCGGAAAGCAATGCCAACCACTTCGATGAGACCATCTCATGGACTATAATTGTGTTATCTGTCACAGGCAGTTTCATCTTTTAATGTGAATGTGTCGGTTGAAACACGTTATACAAATTGCTATGTCCCCTGATTTATTTTTCCACGTGGCCATCACTCGCCAGCTAAAAAATGTCGAAAGGTGTCACCCTGCGCAAGACGCAGATTTCTGAATCGAAAATTTGTGGAATACTACCGCTGCATCTATCTGTTGTTTACTTGTCCGCGAGCCTTGTGTAATTAGATTACATGTGCGACGGTAACAGAGGTGTGCATTCTTTCACATACGAGAGCACCATCAAATACTCTGGAAGATGCAATGAGTATTCCATGAATAACTGGTGCTTCTGACCCAAACATCAGATTTCCAATATAGGCTGGTGTGCTCGGCGCTGTGATTGTGCTGAGAATTACTTGTTTTTTGGGCGCAGGCTCACCCAATAAGCAGCTAAGTTCGTGAAATTGCGGTTTTTCACCGTTACCACAACGTGGCAGTATACATCATCAGCCTAGTTACGCCCACTGCAAGGCACAGGTCTCTCCCATACTTCTCCAACTACCCCGGTCATGTACTGATTGTGGCCACGTTGTTCCTGCAAACTTCCTAAATTCATCCGCCTACTTACCTTTCTCCCGCCCCCTGCTACGCTTCCCTTCCCTTGGAATCCAGTCCGTAACCCTTAATGACCATCGATTATCTTCCCTTCTCATTACATGTCTTGCCCATGCCCATTTCTTTTTCTTGATTTCAACTAAGATGTCATTAACTCGCGTTTGTTCCATCCCCCAATCTGTTCTTTTCTTATCCCTTAACGTTGCACCGATCGTTCTTCTTTCCATAGCTCGCTGCGTCGTCCTCAATTTAAGCAGAACCCTTTTCGTAAGCCTCCAGGTTTCTGCCCCATTCGTGAGCACTGGTAAGACACAGCTGTTATATACTTTTCTCTTGAGGGACAGTGGCAACCTGCTGTTCATGATTTGAGAATGCCTGCTAAACGCAACCCAGCCCATTCTTATTCTTCTGATTATTTCAGTCTCATGATCCGGATCCGTGGTCACTACCTGCCCTAAGTAGATGTATTCCCTTACCACTTCCCGTGCCTCGCTATTGATCGTAAACTGCTGATCTTTTCCGAGACTGTTCAAGATTAATTTAGTTTTCTGTTACTAAGCAAGGCAATAGCATCAGCGAATCTCAAGTTACTAAGGTATTCTCCAATAAATGTCATCCCAAATTCCTTGCACTCCAGGTCTCTGAATACCTCCTGTAAACACGCTGTGAATAGCATTGGAGAGATCGTATCTCCCTGCCTGACGCCTTTCTTTATTGTTGCTTTTTGTTGCTTTCTTTAAGGAGGACTACGGTGGCTGTGGAGTCGCTATAGATATCTTTCAGTATTTTACATATGGCTCGTCTACACCCTGATCCGTAGTGCCTCCATGACTACTGAAGTTTCCACCTTTCCACCGAATCAAACACTTTTTGTAATCGATGAAAGCTTTAAATTATTGGGTTTTACGTGCCAAAACCACTTTCTGATTATGAGGCACGCCGTTTGACCACCTGGGGTTCTTTAACGTGCACCTAAATCTAAGTACACGGGTGTTTTCGCATTTCGCCCCCATCGAAATGCGGCCGCCGTGGCGGGGATTCTATCCCGCGACCTCATGCTCAGCAGCCTAACACCATAGCCTCTGAGCAACCACGGCGGGTAATCAATGAAAGCTATATATAACGGTTGGTTATATTCCGCACATTTCACTATTGCTTCATTGATAGTGTGAATATGGTCTATTGTTGAGTAGGCTTTACGGAATCCTGCCTGGTCCTTTGGTTGACAGTAGTCTAAAGTGTTCCTGATTCTATTTGCGATTACCTTAGTAAATACTTTGTAGGCAACGGACAGTAAGCTGATCGGTCTATAGTTTTTCAAGTCTTTGCCATCCCCTTTCTTATGGATTAGAATTATGTTAGCGCTCTTCCAAGATTCCGGTACGCTCGAGGTCATGAGGCATTGTGTATACAGGGTGGCCAATTTTTCTAGAACAATGTGCCCACCATCCTTCAACAAATCTGCTGTTACCTGATCCTCCCCAGCTGCCTTCCTCCTTTGCATAACTCCCAAGGCGTTCTTTACTTCTGGCGTTACTTGTGGGATTTCAAATTTCTCTAGGCTATTCTCACTCACATTATCGTCGTGGGTGCTACTGGTACTGTATAAAAATCTGTAGAACTCTTCATCCTTTTAAACTATCTCATGCGTATTAGTAATGATATTGTCGGCTTTGTCTCGTAACGCACACACCTGGTTCTTGCCTATTCCTAGTTTCTCCTTCCCTGCTTTTAGGCTTCCACCGTTCCTCAGAGCATGTTCAATTGTATCCATATTACAGTCCCATATGTCAGCTGTCTTACGCTTGTTGATTAACTTAGAAAGCTCTGCCAGTTCTATTCTAGCTGTAGGGTTAGATGCTTTCATACATTGGCGTTTCTTGATCAGATCTTTCGTCTCCTGCGATAGCTTACTGGCACCCTGTCTAACGGAGTTACCTGCAACTTCTATTGCACACTCGTTAATGATGCCCATAAGATTGTCGTTCATTGCTTCAACACTAAGGTCCTCTTCCTGAGTTAATGCCCAATACCTGTTTTGTAGCTTCATCCGCACCTTCAGCGTATCTTCAAACCAGCGACAGCCTTCTTTCCACGCACAGACCATATCTTCAAGATAAAACGCATCAGTTGTCGCTCAGCTAACTATGCTAACTCCTTCGTTCCCCGAACAATTGTTGCATGGAATAACCTACCATCACACATTGCTACTCAAACCGATTTCGCAACCTTTCAGGAACTTTTACGCAATATTTACGTGTAAATATCCATCATCAACCGTTTCTTCATACGTTGTTCAGTGTATATATTGTTTTGATTATTTGTCTTACCATTCTGCGTGCACATTGTACAAGTGGATTCATGTCTCATTAATTTGTTAACGTGACAGCTGACGCAGTTTCGAGCAACACCCCGTTTTAATTCTTTTACATTGTACCTATTTTTTTTGCCCTAATTTATTTTCTCAGAGAGTTTTGTATTTTCTATCTGAGTTTCACTTGCCTAATGTATTTCGTATTTTGTTTTACTTGTGTATTTTGCTAAATATTGCACGTTTGTATAACTTTTGCGTTTTCTTTTGTAAACATTTTGTATAACTTTTGTGTATTTCAGTTGTTTTTTTCCGTAACGCGCAAAGCTCACATTTTTTTCATGTATCGGTACCCCCTATGTTATACCCCTTCGGGGGCCTTTAGGGGTATTATGAAATAGATAAAAAAATCCGGAATTCCTCTAGTTTCCCTCTTACCGCTATCTCATTGATTGGCTTCTTATGTAACAGTTTCTTCCCTTCCCTGCTCATGTCTAGGCTAATTCGAGTTCTTATCATACTATGGTCGCTGCAGCGCACCTTGGCGAGCACGTCCACATCTTGTATGCGGCAAGGGTTAGCGCAAAGTATGAAGTCTATTTCATTTCTAGTCTCGCCATTCGGGCTCTTCCAGGTCCACTTTCGGCTATCCCGCTTGCGGAAGAAGGTATTCATTATCCACATATTATTCTGTTCTGCAAACTCTACTAATAACTATCCCCTGCTATTCCTAGAGCATATGCCATGTTCCCCCACTGACTTGTCTCCAGCCTGCTTCTTCCCTACCCTGGCATTCGACTCGCCCATCAGTATACTGTATTTTGTTTTGACTTTACCCATCGCCGATTCCACGTCCTCATAGAAGCTTTCGACTTCCTGGTCATCATGAGTGAATGCACGGGCGTATACCTGTATGATCTTCAATTTGTACCTCTTATTAAGTTTCACAACAAAACCTGCCACCCTCTCGTTAATGCAATAGAATCCCTATATATTGCCAGTTATATCGTTATAATCAGGAATCCGACTCCTAGTTCTGGTCTCTCCGCTAAGCCCCGGTAGCACAGGACATGCCCGCTTTTTAGCACCGTATATGCTTCTTTGGTCCTCCTAACCACACTGAGCCGTATTATATCCAATTTACTACTCTCTAATTCCTCCAATAGCAGTGCTTGACTCGCCTCACTAGATAACGTTCTAACGTTCATCGTTGCCGGGTTCAGATATCAATGGCGGCCTGTCCGTATACAGGGTCCGTATACAGTATACAGGGTGTCTCAACTATCGTGCACCAAGACTTAAATAAAAACAGCAATTGCATTACTCGAAAAAACATAGTGCATATTGTTTTGAGTACAATGGAGTATCCGCGAGTAATTTTTCAGTGGTGAGATTTACTTAGCGAAATGATTTACTTAGTTCGACAAATGCATTTCTAATTACCAAATAATCAACTAGGCATTTGTAGGCAGAGCTTAGGAAAATTTAACTGCTGTATTTTCAGTGACGTATTAATTGCGTACTGATTTTTTCTGACATAAATAAACTTCACGAAATGTCAATAATAGCACGGCATTCCGCTCTCACCCGCATCATAAAGCAACGCCCTCGAACAGGCTCCATCTGATAGCCGGAACGAAATAAAGGAAACCATCCTAATTGACCATTAATGTTTTATCTGCTGCGCCCCGGCTGAAGTAATACGTCACCTTTGGTGTTGGAAACAAGGTGTGGTAGCTGACATCTTAACGTACAGAAAGTGGACGGATGGTATTTTTCTTTTATTTTGCCACAATATCCATCATCAAAGAAGCGAATTGACAACTTCAGTGGAAAGGTTTAAAGGTGCATTATGTTTCGTAATAGTCTCCGCGTCTCTTGCTATTACTCAAAAACACACTACTGACTATGTTGGAGCGACTACAATTCACACTGGGAAAAGCGCACTCGACACCAGTAACAGTGGTCATTCGATGTGTGGTGTGGAATTTAAGCTGATGCTAAAATTACTTCCATCTTCTTCTATCAAACACTGACTGGACAGCGTTACGTGGACGCAATTGTTGGAGGAGTGGTGGATGAGTTTGTCAAAGAAGTCTGGCTGTCATGGCTTTCACTTTTGTGGTATAGGCCAGATGGGGCGCCAGCACACAGGAGCAGTGAGCACGAAAGTGGCTGGATGTGACTTTTCATGCACAATGAAGCAGACGGCATATGCCTGTATATTTCCCGTCTAGTTTACCTGACCTCTCCCCAATCGATTTATTTTTGGAGCTTATGAGAAAGTTAGTGTCAACATCAATGAGACCACGACGTCAGAAGAGCTAAAGGTAAGGGTAACGAATATCTGGCGTAGAATTCAAGCGTCTGTCATCAAGAAAGTCAATGAAGCGGACTCAGTATTGCGTAGCTACTGATGGAGATCTATTTGAACACGTCCTCTAGGCACCAGCTGGTGTTCAATGGCGCTTACGAATGCACAGATAATAAGGGGACACTTAAATCTGATGTTCTTTTTTTTTTTTGTCCCTATTGCCAGTTCAGTATATTTGGAAGTGGTACATTTATTTCCTTGAACGCATCCGTTTTCCCTTTCCCCGACAGGTGGTTCACTTTCCGGTTTGTTTATTTAACTTTTATTTTGTGCCACGAACCTCTTTTTGTGGCACGTACAGGCTCTCACGCAATACAAAACCGTCACTTTAGTTTCGAGTTGGTGCAACGCGAGTTTCTAGCGCGAAGTATAGCTTTGCACACACTCTTTCGAAACCGCGCGAGCAGACTCGTGATTTTGAAACATTGTATGCTTATTTCACTGTTTTTCTCATTTAGTCTATGGTAGGAGTGGCACTTCTGCAGTGCTATCAAGGGGCTTTTGTTATCAACATGATCAGTCGGCCTTGAGCAACGGATAATATGCGTGACATTGAAACAAAAGGAAGTAATCACTGCGAAGCCGCGAAACCACCTGGATGGCGCTCCTTCTGTACCATTATCAAGGTGATTCACTGTCTCTTCGTGTTTGAGGTAGGCAGTGCTTTCCATCAGCTTATTTGAGGGCGCTGCTTTATGATGCAGGTCTTAGCGCAGTGACGTGGTATTTTTCATATTTTGCATGGTTTATTTATTGGTCGGAAATAACTAATACGCAATTAGTATGTAGCTGAAATTACCGCAGTGAGATGTCATTTGAGGGTGCCTACAAATGCATGATTGATACTCTGATAATTACAACCGTACTTATCGTCGTAGGTGAGTAATTAAATTCTCCATAACGACAAAATTACGGGCGACTACTCTACAGTACTGGAAACAGTATGCACTATGTGCTCTTTAATTAACCCAATTGCCCTTTTTTTACATCTTAGTGCATGATAGCTAGCACACCCTGTATTAAAAAAAAACTACGCGGACGCGTTTGCCTGCGTGCATGTCATCCTATTTCTTTGCGTGATAAAAGTTAACACATAAATGAAGTAGTCTCGTGGAAGCGGAAAGCAAGTTCTCGTATCTCTTGTTAGGGTTTGTTGAATACTTACGTTGCCTTGCGTTTCTCAAATGTGTTGCGTCTTTGATTTCCCTCGGGCAAAAGCGTCTTCTATCGCTCCCAAATATGGAAAGAGACGGCGATGAATATGTGTGCGGTAGATTACAATACCCCGCGTAGCGCGAATACAAATATATAATTGTTAGAAATTTTTCTTGCAGCGGCAGACAAGCGTTTACCCTGGAGAACTTAAGAAAGCAGGAGGAAATTCAAATTATTTTTATTTAGGGAATATTTAGATGCTGCTGTACTTGTGCTGGAAAAATGAACCTGCCGCGTGACCCAGTTAGCTCCCTGCCAAGGCACTGCTCAGTTTAATTAATTACGGAAGAGAGACAGGTGCTTTTTCTATTTTTATTGCCTTCAATTCAGCGCGTTCAGAGTAAATCAATAATCAATTCCTTCTATACTACAGCAGTCCAATTTCTTAAATTATCCTTTGGAAGCGCAATTACCAAGAATGCACCGCTGCAAAAGAAGCAAAATGACATAATATCTCAATTTGAATGAAAATTCCCGATATAATTCACCAGCATGTATAATATAGGAGTTGATAAACATTGTATGTGAGAGGACGCATGAAATGGCAAATATTGCATAAATGGGGCTAGTGCTATAGAACTAAAAGACGGGGTTTTACCATTCACCAGTATATGACAACTGTCTCCAGGCAACTCATTATTCCTCCCGCACTAATATTTGCGCGAAACAAACGACAACAAAAACAAAGCGTGGGCGGACATACACATTGTTTCTGCCGAGGTTCGTCGGTACCCGTAGTACAAGGTAAGTTTCTGCGTAAGAATTATGTGTATACTTTTGATTGAAGGAGCGAAGCCTCTTGTACATTGGTTTCACTTGTACACGACGCACATGCCTTAAAGATCTGAGTGATGACGTTTTCAAATTAAAATTTATTCCTTTCACGGGTTAGTCACAATCGATTAGCTACAAAGGTAAACGTGCAGAAAGTAATATGTATTGGCTGCAGTTTATCGCAGGTCTGCCACACGTACACATCGTTATATATAAGCAAAATTATCGGTAGACCAGACAACAAATTTAGTGCAGAAGTCCTATTTAGAATTATTTTTTTTTTGTCTTCTGCGAGATCAATTTGTGAGTGGTAAAGGTCTCATTTTTTGCTGTTGCTCTTATGTGGAAAATGCGTCTTTGATATCACACGCTTTTGCGATAAAGTGCAATTTCATATAACTGTCCCATATGGTACAGTCCCTTGTTATTTTTACACCGTCAGTGCATCCTTGATTACTTTTTGTTCCCTTTATTTACAGCTCATTTTACGTATCTTTACTTCGTTCTGAAAAAGTGTGCCTTTTGTAGTGACGAATTGCTTCAGTTGGTCTTTATACATGTCTTTATTTACTACCCAGAGGCTAAATGTTTCTAACGCTGTTGTGAAGTTTGCGACAACAACAAGGTGGCCGCGTTAAGTATGCGCGCTCCGAACTCCAAAGTCAGGCACTCGAGTTAGCTCGCATGCGACAAAAAATATTAAATTATGGGCACTACCCATAATTATATACCGCGACTACTGACATATTTATTGACCCGATAGCTTTGAGGGCTGCGTGTGGCAGAAAATCCGTCATCGTCGTCCGGCGTCTTGCATCTAGCATTGGATGTAGCTTCAACAGAAATAATTTCGGACCATGCATACCTACGCATGGTCGTGCGAAAACCGCTTTGTGATTATGAGACACGCCGTAGCGGAGGACTCCGGAAATTTCGACCAGCTGGGTTCGTTAACGCGCACCTAAATCTAAGTACACGGGTGTATTCGCATTTCGCCCCCATAGAAACGCCGCAGGCGTGGCAGGGAGTTCATCTCGCGACCTCGTGCTCAGCAGCCCAACACCATAGCTATCGCATGCGACAATTTCGGAGCGTAGTTTAACAGCTTTCGCGCGATTTGGGAATTTGTCACTGTACAGCTGCTGCAGTTACTTGTGGACGACGACGAATGTATGAACTCCACGCACAGCAACCTGTTCACAATGCTATCAGATGCACGGCACCGCACGAATTGCTTCTGCTCCGCAATATGCCAGCTGTAATAATTAATTGCCGGTTGCAGGAGCACAGAGAGCTTTATGGTTCAACGGATTCTGATTTGTGTGGTAAACAAAATAGTTGCCGAAAGAGAATTATTTTATTACGTACCGGTGCGACTGAGAAGATATCGTACAGCCATATCTCCCGTTCATCTGAAACTAGAGCGCGAATGTGAAACCAAACCGCTCGCCAACTGAGCCTTGAGATAGTGAAATTACTAAGAGGACCGTAAGAAAAAAAACAACAGCTTGTCGGAAGCAAACGCAGGAACGACCACTCGTGCACCACTTCCTGGGTTGGAGCCTGTAGCAGCGCTCCATCATCATGCACGGGAAGTAGATTACGTGTACTTAGAGCGCCCAATACCCACAACATAGGTAAAGAGCACTACCGCCTGGAGTGTTTGCCTCATGCCATTTGGTTCATATTTCGATCGGCGTAATGAGAACGACAGCCCAAAAGTGCTATTCCAAGGTGGCATTGCCGATACCCTATTAGGATGAAACCACGACTACTGGCATATTTATTAACCCGATAGCTTTAAGGGCTGCGTGTGGCAGAAAATCCGTCGTCGTCGTCCGGCGTCTTGCATCTAGCATTGGATATCGCTTCAACATAAATAATTTCGGACCATGCATACCTATACACGCAGCCCCGGCATGTGGCGCACTGAATTTGTTCAACTAATTGAGTTTGTCAGGGTAAATTACTTCGAAAAATTCTAAAGTACAACTTACACAACCTACAGACATGTTAGCGTCGGATTGTAATCAGAATATAAGATAAAGGAAAGTACAACACAAAACCCTTTTAACGCGAGAGCGTTTTCCAGCTTCTGTTTGAGGCCTGCATTAGTCGCAGCGGCGCGGGCCTGTCGGTTCCCGACACACCATAATAAATGAAACACAAAGCTCGCCCTCGTGCGCGACATTCGCCGAAAGCGTTTCCCGGTGAACATTACGCTTACGTAAGCTACAGTTGCCGGAAAGCGTGAGAAGCACTCACGGATCTTCGAATGCTATCGTGTTCCAATCTTCCAGCAAAGCTTAAGCGTATTTCACATTTTTCCGTGAATGGCCGGAAACTCACCGAGCCCTTGATATTCCGGGGAGAGTAGGTGATATCACGACGGGTGTTGAGTAATGAAGTGAACGAACACCTTTACGTAACGTATGTTATCATGGAATATGCGTATTATCCTTCCCGTATATTAACATACTCACGTACACAGAAAGAACACAACGTTTAAACATGAAGTGAATCACAAATTAATTAATACTACAAAATGTAGGTTGCATAAATATGCATAAGAAACCCGCTCGACTACAGCTCTCTTGAATGTTACCATGCGCTCTGGGACCAAGCCGATAGCGTGGAGCTAACAAACTGGAACGTTAGCAGAAGACAGGAAACCAAGTGGGACGCAAGCACATGCTTCTTCGCCATTGGTGTACCTCGCGTTATATTGTTGCTATACAACAGACGTTTAAGTGTCATGGCGCAACGGGAGAGGAAGGTTGGAATCTGGGCTCGGCACAAAGCAAGAATATCATATTATGTTTACATTGTGAACCTTGGCCAATTCCCTGTCCTCGGTACCTCGGAGGATATAGAAAAAAGTTTGCTGGAGTGTAGGGGGTGCATTTCAAGCGAAGGTAGCGCCTCCATGTTGTGGTGGGTAGAATGCTCGGCAGCCGCTGGATTTTGAGCAGCGACTGGATAGCGTGGTGAATGTTCTTGGACGAAGGTGCCTCTTGAGCATCTTGGTATGCATACAGCCCGATTGCAACGAGCAATTCTCCGAATTTGATTGAACGATGTTTTCCGCCCACAAGCTTATGATGTTTGCCCACCACAAATAGATGTAGACCTGACCGCAAATCTCCATGTTGGGCTACCCTCAAAGTTCAGTTGGCCCACCCCCAAATGTCGAGCTGGGCCACCACTAAACTTACGTTGCGCCGTCCCAAACTTTCAAGTTGGCGTACCTCGAAGATTAAGTTGGGTCACCCCTGAACTTGAAGTTAGCCCACCCCACAATTTCCGTTGAATAAAGTTGATCAGTTGCGAAAAAAAAACGGCAGCGAAAGCGCACAATATGATACGAGGCCACTTTCCTGCCTAACACAAGATAGCCGCCGCCGGCTTATACAGGCTTCTACAGGAACAGGCGGCTTCCACTGCAGCAATTTTGGTATCCTCCCCGGTGGGTAAGAGCCATAAGTGTAACGAAGAAGAACAGCTGGTTTCCATCTTGGTCTTTGGCTGTGCCGATCTTGCAAATACATTGTAATTAGTAAATTTTTTTGCGTCTCTCCACACGTATAGTTGTGGTGGAGGTTTGCGATCCGCGTCCTCGCCACGGAGCTCCATAGCGATCATACATTGAGCTCGCTATCATGCCTACCGGAGATGAGACCCCACTAGCGTCGGCTACTACTTGTCAGACTGATCCAGCCGCGATGCTTTCCCAGGCTCACGACAATGGTTTGTTTTCCAACTTGGACTGCACGGACGTCGAAGAATGGTTAAACCTTTATGGATGTGTCAGTACTAATAACAGGTGCTATTCATAGATGATCTTCGCCAACGTCATTTTTCCATGAGCGGCACCTAGTGCGTGTATTACCCAGTCCACAAGGATGACTTAACAAGCCAAGTGCTACGCAATGCAAACATGGACTAGAAGGGCACAAGGCATGGCGCAGCTCTTTTCGACCATGTTTGTACAGTGTAGCATTTTGTTTAATGTTGTACGACCGTCTAGCCGAACATGCACGAATCAACAAGCGGGGATATTTTCGAAGAACAACTTCGCGAA
Source organism: Dermacentor andersoni (assembly GCF_023375885.2). Taxonomy (NCBI): domain Eukaryota; kingdom Metazoa; phylum Arthropoda; class Arachnida; order Ixodida; family Ixodidae; genus Dermacentor; species Dermacentor andersoni. The sequence continues at coordinate 138,772,748 of NC_092817.1, read as the reverse complement.
TTGTTACACGAACCCTTCAGGCACACCTTCACAGCAAATCAAAGGACCTGGCGACGCGTGATGAGAGCCCCACAGAGCCCTACGTCTCATACACATGAGACATCCTGGCACCGACAGCAGCGCGGACGACAAGATACTTGAAAGAGAGAAGGTTGAGCACACACTAAAGGGTATCGCAGATGAAACATTCAATTTGCTCGTTTTCCGCAACATTTGTACTATTTACGCCATCATCAAAAAATGTCCCTACTTGGCACAAGTTAACAGCTGACGTATCACACCCCACTATGCGCGCCTACCAAATAGTGTTGCAGCGTCGACTTGTCAGGACTATCCCCACCAGCCAGCCCTATGTGGTAACGTTACTCGCGTCGTAAACCGCGAGCTAGAGGCCGCCTATTCGCCATCCTACTCCACGACGCCCACTTGCTCATCCGCAGTCATGATTGCTATGATCCAGACCGTTGTCCGACAAGCATTTGAAAACATGAACCCCCGCTCCGCGCGATCGTGTACCCACGAAGCAAACATGCTATACTTCTCTCGCACCCCTGCGCGTCCCCGATAATACTTTGCCGCCACATCTCGCAGCCCGTCCGAATGGCGTAGCTGTAACAACAGACCCTTCTGCTTCCACGGCTGCTGCATTGGCCAAATCACCCGTCACTGCCGCAAGAGACGGCGAACGTCTCCAACAAAGAACAGTACACATTTTCGCAGTTCTGCACCTATTGCTCCCCATGCTTCTCACCGCGACCGACACTGACGCCCCTGCTCCGAATCTTCTCTACGGCCGATCGCCGTCACCCCAGCATCGTCAGCCTCCTTCGCCACAGCCCAGTTGCTATTCCTCGCCATCCATTCTCCCCCTCGCCAAGCCACAAAACTATGAACTGCAGGGTCTGGACGGAAGTTTCGATGTCGAACTTGACCTCAAATCCTTTGCTTACTTTGGGCAACGACCTGAACCTCCTTGAAGTTAAAGTAGACAGCCCTGATGTCGCTTCGCTGTTCGATCAAGCTGCCAACCTCTTCATTATGAGCACTACCTTCCGATGACGAATAAAGAAGATCTTTACTTATCCACCAACACGCCTCCTGGACGTTGCAGATGGCAGTTCTATTGTTGTCGTCGATATGTGTACAGCCCGCATAAGCATCGCCGGCCATTACACTGCTGTCCTTTTTGCCTTGATTATACATTGCCCGCACGACCTGATTCTCGGTCTTGATTGTCTCTCAGTGCACTGGGAACTAATTCATTTATCCGTGAGCACCTTCCATGGCAGCCCCGCCGTAATCATAACCCCTCATATGCATCTGTATGTGTAGTTCTACGCAACGATCCTGCTTCTTGTGCCGGGCACACCATCGACTGTGTAAAACAAGAAAGGCTATGTTTCCAGTCCGAAAATCGGTGCACTGCAATGGAAGCATCGTGGATTAACTATCGCCACTACCACTACGCCCCTTGCATGACATATAAGCGCATCGTGGATATCTTCTGTGTACCTTCATCGCGAACGATGACGTCCCGCTGTCACCTCGTGACATCAAACCTGCCTGGTATAAATCTGCAGCCAACATAATTGGGGATCAGTGGACACGGTAACGCCGGCGTGACCATGACGCTTTTCTCACTGAACACAAGACGTTTTGAAGGCGTGTTGGACCAGCCAAAATGAACTAAAATATCTACAACAAATTAGCACAGCTAAAAGTCGTCATTTTTCGCATGTCTGGAAGACGTTCTGCAAAAGACGGCTAGGAGACGCCTTGTTAAAACATCTTCCGCTTACATCTTGCTAACACATCTTTAAAACGTCGGCAGAAGACGGCTTGACAAAGTTTTGCATAAACGTATGGACGATGTCTGTGCTAATTCTTTTTGGATATGTCTAAAAAGAAACAACTTGGTGCTTTTCGCGGCTTACAAAGCTGTTAGATATCCCAAAATGACTATACTTAATATAGATACGTGCACTTATTGGTACCTTATCATAGCGTCTACACGTACGTCACGGAAAGAAGCTTGGATAGAGCGTAAAGTAATAGCGTTAAACTATTGACAACGTGTGCGTGCACAGGCCAATATGAGTCAAAACTTTATTAAATGCGCAATTAGGTTAAGAATAAATACGAAGACGTGCCTATATGTACGTGAAACACAAACACACACACGGGTGCGAGTAACGCGCTGTACGCACTTTGACACATTGCGATGCGCGCTGTACAATGTTTGACGCATAGCTATCGTAGTGTTTCAATGATTTTTAAAGAGAGATACCTTTAAGTGGCTAGCTTTATTGTTTGTACTTTTTTCATGACTTGAAGTAATTCTATGTCGATGCTATACCACCATATGTCGACACTATAGCTCTTGCTGCACGACGCGCAATACAGATGGACCCGAATTTATATTGCAGCATTGTTTTACTGTCGCCCAAAGTGACGATTGCACGAGCGTGGCGCCAACTCGTAGTGGCGAGATATGCACACTTTTTTGCAACAATATGCGGGCTTTGCTTTTGCGCATTGGAACGGAAAAGTCGATCGTGCGAACGGGTAGTATAATCACTCTGCATGGTTTGGTATGGTATGGTATGGTATGGGAAATCTTTAATGAAGACCTGAAGATCGTGAGTCTTCACGAAGCGGGCCGCTCCCTCGTGGAAACCGGAAGGCGGAGCCTGTCGGCGGCATCTTGGGCCTTCTGGGCAGCCCAGAGTTGGTCAGCCAGAAAAGGGCTGCGGAGAACCGCCTCCTATCTGGCCGAGCTGTTAGCGATGATAGAGCGTGGCTTTCTGCACTCTGCATGCCATCAAAGAATTCACAAACTACAATAACTATTTATTTATTTAAGTAGAAAAACGCATTCAAGTAGACGTGGTGCTACTACTGGCATATTGATCACGTTGTATTTATTCGCGAACATACAAATACATACGAGCGTATAAATTACCCTGCTTCAAATTAAAAAAAGAACGTCACCATTGTGTGGAGCACGGCAGTCCTGCTTGATCACGACTCGTCCCATCAAAAACTACAACCACTAGCCTAAAAAATAGACGGTAAAATATTCAATAAATTCAGAAAGGATCTGCTCAAACACTTTACAACCACAGCACAGCCAAGAGAAAGCAATTTGAATACATTTACCCAGGGAACAGAATATGGTTCAAAGAAGCAACATGGCAACAGTACGATCGACCGCAAAAGGCTATAGATCAGACAATGAAAATCGGCCTAATAAGCGCATAAAATAACATGTTAAATGAAAATATCCGCACACATGTACGTAGGATTTTCTTTTTACCTTTCAGAAAATAGGTAAATTACTAATTAAGTAACGGGACTCCCAAGCAGAAACTAAACTATCTGAAGCGCCCGATTCGGTGTCAGCCTGTAATTAAAGTCGAAGCTCCGACATTTTTAAGGCGCTACAACTTCGCATGTGAAAATTAGCAATATATTTGGGCCATTTATGAAAGGTAAGGCAAGTATTTGTCAGATTTCATGGAATTGCACTGTTCATAAACAAAAAAATGCGGCTCTAGTCACAATAATAAGAACAATTAGATGCTACTCATGTTAGATAGATCCATTTATCATACGATGAAGGAAAGCAAGCTTTGCGTAAGTCGCACTGATAGAGTACATGTTTGATTTAGTCCCTTTACAGAGGCACAGTTGTCAAAACACAAAAGCTGACATCGTGAGGCCACGAAAGAGCAAGTTGCGGCCTAACAAAACCACCAAATCACAAGTTACTGTTCGGTCTTCTATTACAGATTTGAACACATTTAGCATCTAGTTCATCATTTCGCCACGACAGGAAAAAAACAGAACCCATAGAAAGCCACGAGCCACCTGCTAGTGCACTTACATACACTTACACCCACTTGTACGCACGCACGCCATACAACACACTTATACAAGCAACCTCACACTGCACAGTGAATGCAACGGTGTCCGCAGGAGCACAGGCAATTCTCTCAAATGCACCACCAATACGTATCCTTTGCTTCGACGCGCAGCCGTTCTGAAACGATATATGATTAGCGCTTGCTCGTTCCAAATGCTTCTTGCAGTCAATCCCTCAAAGAAAATGCAACGACGGTCACCTCTACAGACACACAAGACGCACATTCTTCGAGCACATCAGCCGTTTCGCTAATTTCTTATTCAAAAAGAAGTATAATATACGAAAAAGCGAGAGCGAAGCTGATTCACCCGTCAGTGCAAGCCATACCACGGCCGGGCCACCGGGCTAGAGGGGCGACGAGACGCGCCCGGCCGTGATCATATATGGTTAACGGCGCCGGCACAGCCAGAAGAGAAGGAGGATAACATTGAAATTTTGTAGTTTCCCTCACGCCCGACGGGCCAAGCGGCATCACGACTCCTCGAACTATCACGTGACCAAAAGCCTTGAGCTTGCCCTCGCTCTGCCTTTGAGTTTGCTCTCCAAACCTTCCCTTCTATTTTTTGGCCCTTTCACATCTTTCCAGCGTGAACTGGTTCTTCGTAAGCGGCGCGTGGGTAGGTAGGCGCCTTTGATTGTTTAAATTTATTACACTCACAGAGGGGGCCCTGAATTTTGTGGTTCAGGGCCCCCTCTGCGGTTCATGTGACACAGCAGATCATGTGATAACAAGCCAGGTATAGTTTCAATTTGCCGAGTGCACCCTGATATAGCTGCCATGCCGAACGTACAATGTGCGCGTCGTTGGTTACCGACACCTCTCCCACCAAGGCCACGTCACCCGTACGAAGCATGAATGCGTGACGCGTCACCCACGAATAATGGACCGAGCATGCACAACCCTTTATTATGGCGCACATATCTTAATGGCAGTGCGCTGATATGCGTGATATGAAGGCTTCTGAAAGCGTATGAAATCATCAGTATCTTTCTCACATTCTTATGATTTCTTACCAGACTTATGATTGCTTTCCCATTAGTAATGCTCCATGATGACGATTCTTATGATGGTAGAACTAACGAAGCCGTGATACATTCTGTGACGGCTCCATGACGCCCGTTCAGGAAATGAATGGGTCCCCCTCGAGGTCTCTGACGTGGACGTAGAGCGACTGCAAGTTGATGGATGCAAGGGTGGCGTACTTCTTAATGTTCTGCTTCTTCACACACTCCTGAGTCCTCTCCGTGATGCATGTGGAAGCGAACACCGTCATTACCGATAGCAAACAGGCCATCGGCAATTTTGTCCGCGGTAGAATTTCCGAACAGGCGTACCATGTCCTCACGCGGCGCCCCCTAATTGGCTGGAAAACCCTCGTGTGTTCCCCCGCTAACGCGGCTGTGCCCGGCAACGCGTTGGCTCAGAGTCAGGCTCGAGATCTCGCACGCCAAGCCTCGTCCGCGGATGCGGACGGCGTGAACGAGGTGGAGAGACACGAGGAACCCTGCGACACGTATCACGAAATAGCCAATAGACATCGCTTGAGGCGTCGTGCGCTCCCACCACCAGCCAAGCAACTCGATAAAACGCAAGCGGTCGCGTTTAGGCGACTTCAGAAAAGCACATACCCACACCCAAAGTACATTAAAAAAAATCACAGGAGGCAAGGAAAGCGACCTATATAGGCTCTGTTCACAAACAGGAACGCTCAGACAAGTAATGTGGGAATGCACCTCGCTCCCGTTTTCTCATCCCTCAGTCAGCAGCGAGACAGACTGGACAGCCCGGCTCAGGTACGGGATGTCGACTGAGAGCTTGAACTGGTGGACTGGGTGGAAAAAAGTCAAGCAGGCCCAGGGCCTTACTTGAGCCCCATCCCTCAGCCACGTCACCCTTTCCCCTTCTCCTTTTCAATAAAATTTACCACGACCACCATCTGCGGCTGTGCTTTGTGAGTCGATTCATTTAATTGATGAGATGGTGGTCGGCGTACCCTTCCTTTGTGGCTTATGTACATTTCATACAGCTAAAAAAAAGTCTTGTAGATTACTTCTGGGACAAAGCAAGCAAATACAATGCGTAGCGGTAATACCTTACGTGCTTGCTTGCTTCTCAGTTGTGCCGCTTACCCACTACGGGGGATTCGCCAAGAAGCCGGCTTTCAAAGGTTAAAGGGAAGGGTACAGAGAAATACCTAAACGAAAAGTAAATCAGGGTGAAATACAACGTTCATGATTATTACGAAATAGATTTACCCTGCAGATACAGAATTAAAATATTCTATATTATATAAACAGCAAATTTTATGTATGCCTTTTTGTGTGTGGTATTAACACTAACATCGAAAGTCGTCTTCCTCTTCGAGCCCGTACTGGTGCTTGTCAACACACACATTTACCCTAGATGGCATGAAAGAGGTTCACTGAAGACTGGAACATACCAAAGATCCCGTACCCAGCGACCCAAGCTGGCTCTATGGTTGTGAACCCTGTTCTCTCAACATAGCAGCTTGTTATAGGCAGACATCCGAAAGTATGAGAAGTACTTTAAGAATGATTATCGCTATGCGAAATCCTGAACATGTTTAATATTTTCATTTACTTCTAATATTTCTTGCTTGTGCTGGATAAAACTTTGTTTTTCTGAAGCATGTGAGATCCAAATAGCGTATGAAGCTATGAATCTAGTTAAGTAGGATTAGCATACTATATCTGCAACAGGCACTATGGTTCTCATTTATTTTGAGTAAGGATGCTGTGCAAATTTTGTTATATGGCTTAAAATTACCCTGCTAACATTTACTTAAACGTGTAGGTTGACAGAGCTTGCAGGAGTGCTCATTGAGGAGACGATCCTGGCATAGCGCAGTAGGACCGGCCATGATGGACCAGACAAGTTTCTGAGTGCCTTGCTTCACCGTATGTTCACTGAGGAGGAACTCACGGCTAACTCACTTTTCGAAAACAAAAACTCCAAAGGGGAAAAAAAGGCTCTTCACCTCATCAGTGTCAGCTCTGTTATTTGTGACAGCTCTGCTGTCATTTTCACATTCACATTTTGTATTTTAAAATAGCAACATGCCATTAGCATGAAAAATGACTCTCAAGTAGCCTGTGTGAGAAGCTGCATGATACATTAGCCTACCATTAAAATTGACTGCTCATATGATCTTAAGTGCCTATCGCCTCCATACTCAACTGCTCCAAAATTTTAAAAGCTGCCTAAATTGCCACAAGTTGTTGGCAGCTTCACCAGTTGAAATGAGGTGAATTTGCGCATCAGTAGTGCTACTTGCCTGAGGTTACAATGAATAGTTGTCTGTGAGACACACTACTAATCTAGTGGCATGGAAGATATGATTGAGTAACTCGAAAGTGTTATGTGCAAAACAAAGGGGTTTCACCTGTTTTGACACAAGACATTCAATGAAAGTTACTTCTGTCTTGAAGGAGGTCCCTGTGTAGCCAGACAGTAAGCAGAGGTAACTTCAGTCGTACATCATTTTTCTTTGGTTGCTTCAATCGAAGCAACAATGGGGACACAGTTGCCAGCATCGCTGTCGATATTACTATGTTTAGCGAACGCTCAGTGGTGCTGTACTTTCTGTACAGACCACGCTACGCAATACCAGATCGCTCTTGGGCCTGTCCTAACTCCACCTTCCCATCCGAAACGCAACGCCAGAGCAGCTAAAGATGGTACTGACCAGCTTCGTATTCGAAGACCAGCGCAAATTTATCGCCAGATCCAAAAGTGCTGCCACCACCCTTGGGGCCCTAGACTGAGGGATCCACCCAAAATAGGAATACAACCCCTACAGGTGCCGTATCCATATAAGGTATATCTAGAGCATCGCACGCGTAATGCGAAGACTTGGGATCCTTCCCCACCTGCGGCAAGTTGTGTTTTCATCCACTTTCATTTCCATTAATTTATCGTTTCTTTATTAGAATTTGTAAGTTCAAGTAATTTGCCTGGTTTTCTCATTTGTGTCTTTGGTTGTTAACTTTTTATGCTGGGAAACAACCTGTGATGGCTGTTGTCTTAGCTTAGATAAATTGCAGGCGTGTTTTTTTCCCACAAAGCCAATAACCAGAAATGCGAATTCACAACGTCCTTTAAAAGAGTTAAGGGTTCGCTTTGTTTTGTACCGTTTGCCATGTCTTTTGGAATGACTCGAAAACATACTATTGACACTATGTGAGTGACTCGAATTCACGCTGGGTGAAGAGCATTTGACACCAGTACTAGTGACGTTCAATGTGTGGTGCGGAATTTACGCTGACACTATAATTGGTCCCATCTTCTTCGATCACACACTGACTGGACAGCGCTACGTGGACGAAGTCCTTGAAGAAGTGGTGTTTGAATTTCTCAGCGTAGTCCGGCTGTCACGTTTTTCCGTTCTGCGGTATCACCAAGATGGCGCGCCCGCACGCAGCAGCAGCCGAGCACGAATCTGGCTGGACGAGCCTTTTCATAGGCAATGTAGCGGAAGGCAGGCGTCTTTAAATTGGCCGTCTAGGTCAACTGACCTCTCTCCACTCGATTTAGGTCTTTGGTTTTATGCGAAAGATCGTGTTCACGTGATCGAGACGACGTCAGATGAGCTCAAGGCAAGGGTAACAAATTTCTGCCGTAGAATTCAAGCGTCTGTCATCAAGAAAGTCACTGATGATGTGATCAAGCATACTCAGTACTGCGTAGCTGCAAAGGAGACCTATTCGAACACGTCCTCTAGGCGGCAGCTCATGCCCACCGGCGCTTAGGAATGCACAGATAATAAGAGCACAGTGAAAAGTCAAATTTTTTCTTTTGTCTTTATTTTTTTTTACTGACGGCCCGATTGCCAAGGCGGCACATTTTGAAGTCGTATATTTACTTTCTTGAACGCATCCGTTTGGCCTTTTCGCTAGACGTGAGTGGCTTCCCTGTCGGTTTATTTCGCTTTTATATCATTTTTTTTTTGCCACGGACCTATTTGGCAGCACGTATACGCTCTGATGAAAAACAAAACCGCCAATCTAATTTGTCTTTGGTCCGAAGTGAGTTTCTGATACGAAATATAGCTTCGCGTGCGCTCTTTTCATGCGGTAGCCGCCATGGTTGCTCAGTGGCTATGGTGTTGGGCTGCTGAGCAGGAGGTTGCGGGGTCGAATCCTCGCCACGGCGGCCGCATATTGATGGGGGCGAAAAACACCCGTGTACTTAGATTTAGGTGTACGTTAAAGAACTCCAGGTGGTCGAAATTTCCGGAGTCCTCCACTGTGGCGTGCCTTATAATCAGAAAGTGTCTTTGGCACGTAAAACCCCATAATTTAATTTATTTATATACGGTGTGAGCAGGTTCGGGATTTTGAACTATTCTACAAATATTCTATTGCGTTTCGTCCATCGTCAGTGCGGTGCTTCGGCAGCGTTATCAAGGTGTTTTTGTTATGAATGTGATCAGTCGGTCTTGAGAGCCGGTTAATAAGTGTGACGTAGAAATAAGATAAAGAAATCGCTTCGAACCGGGAAAACCTGCTGTTGGGGCTCCTTCCGTACCACTATGAAAGGTGATGTGCTATCTCTTCGGGTTTGCGACAGGCAAAGCAGTTGCTTTCTGTCTGCTTATTTGAGGGCCCTGCTTCATGATGCAGGTGGCCCCCTGCGTAGTAACGTAGTATTTATTATAAAAAAAAGATTCGTACGCAAGTAGCACGTCGCTGAAGATACAGCAGGTATATATAATTTAGGGGAGCCTACAAATGCTTCTGACGCTTTGGTAGTTAGGGCCATACATCTCGAGTTAGATAATTAAGTACAATTTACTCATTAAATCTCAGTAACGACAAAACTTCTGGCGACTACTTCGTTGTATATCTGAGACAATATGCACTACGTTTTCATCTAGTAGCCCAAGTGCTTTTTTCTGAAATCTTGGTGCATGATAGTTTGGACACCCTGCATTAACAACAGATACTATGCGGACACGTTTGGCTGCAGGCAGGTAAGTAATAAAAGTTGAGACGAACAAATCAAGTAGTTTTGTGGAAGCAGAAAGCGGGTTCTCATTTTTTTTGTCGTGCTTCGTTGAAAATGTACGTTATCTGACATTCTTCAAGTACATTGCGTCTTTTACTTTCCCTGTACGAATGCGTCCTCCATCGTTCACTGATACGGAAAGATATGGCTATGGACATATGTGCCGTAGGCTTCAAGATCCCATTTATTGTGAATATAAATATAGAATTGTAAGCAATTTGTTTTACAGAGGCAGAGCAGCGTTTATCGTGGAGGACTTATGAAAGCAGGTCAAAATACAATTTAATTTGATATAGAGAGTATTTATAGGCTACTCTACCTCTGCTGCAAAACTGAATCTGCAACGTAAAACAATTAGCTCCTTTCCAAGCTACTTCTCAATTTTATTATTGAATGAAGAGAAGCAGATGCTTTCTGTATATTTATTGCCTCAATGCAGCTGGTTCAGAGTAAATCGATAAACTATTGGTTCTTTGTTAAATTATTCCAATTTCTTCAATTCGGCTTTAGAAGTGCAATTACCAAGAATGCACACCTGCAAAAGAAGAAAAACGTTATTATAAGTAAGTTTAAATGAAACTGCTCAATATAACTCACCAGCATTTATAGCATGAGCCTTTATAAACACTGCATATTAAAGGACACATACAATTGCAAACAAGGCATAAATGGGGCTAGAACTATAAAAAATAAAAGAGATGGACTTTTCCCATGTTCCAGTACAAGATGCATTGCTTCAGGCAACTCGCTATTCTTTGAGCTAGTACTTGCGGTAAATAAACCACACCAAAACGTGGAGATGGGGCGTTTTCTCTACCCTTACCACAAGATCAGTTTCTAGGTAAAAATTTTATTTATCGTTTTGAAGGAAAGTGCATGGCCGCATGCACATTCGTTTCACTTCTGCACGACGCACGTGCGCCAAAGATCTGAATCATAACGTTTTCAAATTAAAATTTTGTCCTTTCACGGCAATGTAAATTGATTAATTACGAAGTTTAAAGCGCAGAAAGTAAAATGTATTGGCTCCTGTTTGGCGCAGGTCTGCAAAAAATATACGCCGTTATCCATTAGCAAATTTACATGGCCGACAAGGCAACAAGTTTCCGGCAGAAGCCATATTCAGCACTTTTTTTAATCTTCTGCGAGAGCAAATCATGAGTGGTACAGCTCTGATCTTATGTTGTTGCTGTTACGTCGAAAAATGTCTTCTTGATATTGCACGATATTGTGTTTAAGTGCAATTCCGTATGACTGACCAGTATGGTATAGTCGCTTGGTATTCTTACGATGTCCGTGCAGTATTGATTACTGTTTGTTAATTATATTTAGATCTTATATTGTGTATCTTTACTGCATTCTGAAATAAATGCCTCTTTGGAAGTGATGTATTGCTTCCTTTTGCCTTTATGCACTGTCTTTATTTAGTACCCACAGACTAAATGTATGTGACGTTGGGAGGCTCGCAAAAAAGAAAAAAAATGGGCGGGTTATGTAAGCGCGCTCCGAACTAGAAAATCAGGCAGTAAACTTAGCTCGCATGCGACAACTTCGGAGCGTAGCTTAACGGCGATTTTAGGCGACTACTCCCAGCAACACAACGTGCCATCTGAAGAGTCTTATAACGATTCTGTATCAGCCATTGCATTTCGCATGTTTTCTGAACTTGGCACTGCAAAGCTGCTTCAGTTCTTGGTCAACGGCGGCGAACTCATGAACTCGACACGTGACGACCTGTTCACAATGCTATCAGAGGTACAGCACCACACGAATTGTTTGTGCTTCGAAATATGCCGACGGTAGTAATAATTCGGAAGTCGGATGAGTACGGATATCTGTATGATTTAAAGCTTTCTCAATTATGTGGTAAACCAAATAGTTGCCGAACAACTATTATTTTATCGCGTACTAGTGCACTAAGGACGCATCGGACAGCCCTTTCTCCTATTCGTGCGAAACTAGAGCGTGAATGTCAAACCAAAATGCGCGCCAATTGAGCCTTGAGAGGGTGAAAGTGCAAAGAGGAGGGAAATAAACAACGTCAATTTGCCGGAAGCCAACGCAGGCACGAGCACTCGCTCACCATCTCCTAGGTTGGAACCCACAGAGCGCACTCCGTCGTAACGCACGAGAAGCAGATTGCGGACGTTAGGTTTACTTTTAGCGCACTATACCGACAACTTAGGTCTAGAGCGCCTCCGACTGGAGCGTTTGCCCCATGCTCTTTGGTTGATATTTGGATCGGGTTAATGTGCGAGACCTAACCCTCCGCGACGCCACCTATTCTGGTCGTGACCATCCCAGCGAGAATCGGGACCCTCCCTCCCCATATAACGAGATCATAAAGCACTTTTATCTAGACCACAGAATATACAGCACACCTCACAATAAGCTCACCAGGCCTCAAGCCCTCACGTTCAGAATGCTTCAAACAAACACGTACCCCATGCAGAACAGACTACATCACTACATGCCTGACCTATACAAAACAGCATATTTCGAAATTTGCCATAGCACACTAGACGTACATCACTTGCTCTGGCCATGTGGTCGGACCCACGTAAACAAGGATCAACACTCCGCCAAACTACAAGAAGCAATACGCAGCACGGACCTGGCGGAGCAGCTCTGGGCCGTCCCGAGAGCTCACGATGCGGCCAGGGAGTTACAACTCCCGGTCCCAACGTGGAAGTAGCCTGCTATATGGGACCTTGCACCCCGTAGCTCGCAGGACCTTTCATTAAAGTTATTCCATCCATCCATCCATGTGAACGACAGCCCAAAAGTGTCATTCGAAGGTGGCCATGTCAAAACCCAATTAGGATGAAACCGCGACTACATGGCATGTTTATTGGTTAATGGCCAGAAACTCACTGAGCATTCACTATTCTATGGAGAGTAGACGATTTCACGACGGGTGCTGAGTAATGAAGTGAACGAAGAGCGTTACGTAACGTGCACTATCATGGGTTACGCGCATTATTCTTCCCGTATACTAGCATTATTCGCGTACTCCCAAGGAACATACTCGTTAGACATCAAGTCAATGAGAAAGGAACTAATATTACAAAAACTAGGTTGTATGAATATCTATGAGAATCACAATCGACTAGAGTATCCTTCAGTGTTACAATGTGCACTGGGACTGTACAGATAGCATGGACCTAGTGATCTGGAGCTTTAGGAGGAGACAGGAACCCAAGGGAAACTCAAGACGATCGAAGTAAATTGGAACACCGTCGCTCAGAAGGAGAAAGCTACTGCTCTCCACGCTTGCGGCTGCCTCTCGGTGCATGGCAGTCAGTTCAATGAATTTGGGATCACTACTCGCGAAGCAGAGGGAAAGGCACTGACGCTCACACATTTACACACGGACACCATCGGCGTCTTCCGCGCCCATGAAGAGGGAATGCGTACTCAGAGCTTAACCGTCCCATTCACCGAAGTCAGATAGCACTCGCGAGCCCTGAGAGACATCATGGCGTCGCGCGCGCCTTGAGGAAGGAAGCCAGAATGCGTAAACAAAGGCTAACGTATTTTTGCTGTTCAGGTCTCTGAGGCATTTTTTTCAACAGTTCCGGGTGGCTCGGCGTATTTGAAACCTCGGGGCTTTTGCCGTGGCTTTGGCGGTGTCACAAAAACTGATCATCGCACAGGCCAGTCCTAACAGGCTGCCCAGTGGGGGACAGAGCTGCTAATGCACAACGAAGAGCACCTCTTCTTTGTAGACTCCACTGGTGGTCGTAGCCGCAGGCGGTTGACTCACACCAGCCGACCGGTATGCGGTCGACAAACATTTTCCGTTAGGTATTACGCTCCGATGTGAAAAACGCCTCTCCAAAACTTGTGAAGGTCTCTGGTTCATGGCACCGGCGCCAGTTGGCACCACATCGATAACTCAGCAGCTCAGCTGGCAAACGCGTGAGATAGAGAGAAGAAACTTTCCACTGGTGTGGGCTGCAAGCTCGGGCCAGGCCCCAATGCGCATAGAGGTCAGCCAGTCCATGTCGCTAAATTACGTCACTAATTTCCACTAGGCTGTTAATGTCCCGCTAGTCTGAAATTAAATTGTCAGGCTAGTATACCAAAATAAAGCGGAAGCACTAAAATCTCACTCATAAATTGTTCCTATCCCAAACATTTTCTTACCGAAAAGAGACAAACAAAAGGAAAAGTTCCAAAACTCAGTCGCGAAACAAAAACAGCACAAAGTTTATACTCATCGAACTTTACTCTTGCGTTAAAGGGTTTGTTGAGCCATCTGCTTTAACTTCTTTAGCCTTGTCGTACGCACCTCGATATAATTCTTCTACATGACAAGGCTCCAGCAGGAGAAGGCAATTTTTGGAGAACATTTATAGCATCTGATGCAGAGCGTTGAGAGCAGCGACCAGTTTATAATCAAACTCAAACTCGCAAGGTAGCGTGACAATTCAGGAACTGCTAATACAGTGCACGAGCACCCTTCCTCAATAGCGCTGTAGGCCTTCACGCGACTGGTCCACTTTAGACATCCATAGAGAACAAGGGGCTCCCTCTTTTCCATCTCTTACTTGATACATCACAACTGTGCCGCGCTCACGGGCATCTCCAGACCTACGTACTCAGTTTGATCCTGTGATCTGGGTACTGGCTCGAAATGGTTTTCTCTCTCTATGTCACGAAAAGCCCATCCACTCTTCTCGTGGCGGAACATTACGTTTCCCTGTGCCATCCGACACCTCGCAGCTTTGAATGTAAGCCTTATTGGCGTAGGCGATTTCGCCCTGGATCTCCGTGTTCAAAGTTACACGTTCCTGCCATACAATCGTAGCAGATATAGAATGTGTGCGTAGCAATAGACTTTGCCTCAACTGACGATTGCTGCGGGTCAGTAAAGCCTTCATCGATTTAAAGATATCACTGGATCGTCAACGAGCCAGCGAAAGACCCTGAAGAGATGCCTAGTAGCTTTACGAGCGCTTCCGCTTGATCGGCTGGCTTACCTACAAATTCCCTTATGTAGCATTTCCTCAGAAGTGGCTCTCTATTGCGGAAACAACCAGTTTCTCTCGAACATGGGTCCTCGGAGCAGTGACTTGCATTCCACAGGCGCAGAATATCCTGCCGATACGACTTAGGCGCGATCAGCTGATTGGACTCCGTTACCCTGTGGCCGTGCAATGCCTCTCTTTAAAGCGCAGATTATTCAGAGCTGAATCTTCGCTTAGACCCTCAGCCTAGATGTTTGGTACTCACGAGTCGTCATTTCCCTTGGGACACAAGACGTAAGTGCTAATCTCTAGCCTCATTCGGCTTCCTGATGTTGCTGCCACAAAAGTCTAAGTAGACGTACCTACCCGATTAGTTTCAGGCGATGTGACTAGCGCTTGCTGCACTTACACCGCATTATGTTCACCCCACTTCACGATTACGAGGACGTGTGTCCCCATATCACGGTGTGAATTATTATCTACACCGTGGGCTATTGCAGAAGTGCTGCGGCTCTCGGAATGCGGACCATCTGAAGGAACGCCTGAATTTTGTAGACACTCTAACTTCTGTATTCGCGGCGTTGTCATTCCGCTCTAAAGGTATGGCCTCACTTGCAGAAATGAGCACGCGCAAAGCCGTGCGCTTAAAAATGCGCGCCGCCAAAGGCGCTTTCGCGGCAAGAATTCTCTAGAATAACAGCTTGGGCTTGCTGGTTTTCGATCCTGGTGTTAACAGCGCAAAACGTGGATGGGACACGAGACGAGAAAACACCACAAATGCTGCCGAAATCAGCGTGCCGCCTTGCGCGTGATCTTTTCCGCAAGTGAGGACGTACCATAACGCGGGCCTGCTTTCAATCTCAGGGGTCTCAGCGATGTGCGCCTTTGACTGGCGCTGGCAGTTTGAAACCACAGTTTCCCGAACTACCGCATTTGTAGCGTGCTCATTCGCGAGTCATCTGTTCAGCTCTGACGAGGACGCGCTTGCGATGTCAGAGCGCAGCGCTTCTGACTCGTGCTTGCCGCTTGCAACTGTTCATTCTGGAACTACTACTGCTTTAGCAGTGAGCTCATTCAGTTCTAACATGGAGGCGTTCACAACCTTCGCGTGCCGCGTGTCTGACTCATGCTCGGCGCTTGAAACCACCGTCAAACGTGCGGCTTCCGCGGAGAAGGTTGTCCGGCTTAAATGTGTGGGCGCTATGAATCGTAGTGCGCGGCGCTTCTGACTTAGCTGCATCGCTAAACCGTCGTGTCCTGACCTAATGGCGTCTGAGTGAGCTGAAGTGTTTTGGGAAACCATACTCGCGAATTTACGCAGTTTTATCCGTTCAAGATCACCGAGCTTTTCTTTGCAGCGCAATTCGTACCTCAGTTCTTTAATACCTGTGTCGAGTCCTTCTATTTGGTCATGAATTTCTTTATTCCTGAGTCCCTCTCTTAAAATCACCCTCACAAAGTATTTGTTCATGGCATAATCGAGTTTACTTTCTAAAATGATTATACGAATAGCGGAACCGTCTACATCTGCATCACATCTACGCTGCATCTACGTCAAGCTCCCGACGCAAATAATTCCGGCAGCACGACCTTTCGGAACTTTCCCAATTCGAAGGTACATATTTTGGGGCGTTGCTCGCATCTTTCTCCAGTACAGGTTGCCTTGTTGTTCAAACGCGCCGCTCGAAATATTTCTATTGAGGCATAGCAGCGTCATTTCACGTGCGAATTCGCGCTGTCTTCGTTTTTTCCTTGTCTTGCCTTTGATTGTCATGCTTTTCTCTTTCACATGCACACTCGCGTTCTGCTATATCATGTGCACATTTTTCTCGTTCACCTGCAGGCTAACGCTCTTCTACCTGTCTTTCTGGTCTCCTAAGAACTGTCTCACGGCATTCCGAAAGCTCGACATTATGCGCTTCCCACGCTGGGATAGCTTCGATCAACTCTGTTTCTTTCGCAAGCTCCAACAGCTCTGGTTTAATCAACTGCTTCAAATTCATGAGTGTTTTCAGTGCTGCTTTCTCTACTGGAGAGACAACTGTGTTGACGCTCCCACAAACTAGGTGACAACTGCAGCTTTTACCTGATTTCTTACCTACACTGAAAAAAGCGTGGTAAAACTCAGCAATGAAAATTATGGCATTCACCAAACCTCGCAGTCCGAAATGCGGCGTAGTCAATCGCGCCGGAGTGCTGCGCAGACAACCAGTGGATGTCAAATCACACTGCTAGCAGCAGTCGTTACAAACTGGCAGTATATATGTACTCGACAGGTGCGCGCCGCTGACTTTTCTTTGCACCGGCTCACGAGGTCCGGTAGAAACGCTAGGTGATTTGCACGATGAGTAACAAAAACCTTTCAATAGATCGTTATGGAGCGGCAAGTTCTGCAATCTCCGTAGCGGAGAGAGACACAAACGCTGCCGCTTGTGCTGAAGGCAGAAGTCCCTCGACGGGGACGTCCTTTGTAGAACCGTAGAAATGCCCTCGCTAAGAAGTAGACAGCGAACGCCCTCCACGTTTTCGACCGCTTTTCGGTACATGGCACTCAGTTCAGCGGATTTTCCCCACCGCCACATGGGCAGTAGAGGTAAAGACACTGACGTTAACACACGCACGCACAGACGCATCCGGCGTCTTTCACGCCATGGAGAAGAAGAAGAAGAAGAAGAAGAAGAAGAAGGGAATGTGCGTACGAATTTAATTATTTATTAACCAATTTATTTTATTTTATTTATTGAGTCATATTACCACCCGATTCGTGACCTATCCCCCACAGTGGGTTTGTGCCATTAACTGAGGCTTCATCATCATCACCACCATCATCATCACCGTCTCCTCGGGGAAGGTTGCTACACTGGGGCGTCTACAAAGACATCAGCGCGTCGTGCCGCTCACGTGGAAGATTGAGAACAATGCGTTAAGAACGGCTAATGTCTTTTCGTCGTTTCGGCCTCCTAGGCGTTTTTTTGTATATACGGCGTGATGGGAGTAGTTAATTTTCTGGCGCAAATATATATTCGTGCGTGATAGCTTAGCTTCTACCTCCCCCATTGCAATAATTTCTTTGGATGCTGATGGTGAAGTTCACTTCTTTCTGTTTTATTCCTTTATGCTAAACACAATATGTATACCCTTGAACGTACACCAACACACTATACAATGAGGGGCAATGAAATAAAGAGCATGCTTCCTGACCTTTCCATTGTCACATTTCACGCCATCGACTGCAGAAATCAGCATGTTGTCCCATTTTCTGCTTATAAAGCACTTCACGATGCATCCTTTCGTCGGGTAATCCTGCAAAACACAAATGTGCCGAAATCACATCACTTTTTATGTAGGGGTATCACCAATAAGCTTAAACACAGAGTCGTGCCGAAGCCAGTTTAAGACAGAAGCGAACAGTTAGTACGTGCGATATCACTGACAGGCTAACACTAAAATAAATTCATCATCCGCTTATTGCATATTGACAGGTGTTCGAAGAGGTCGCTATCGAGATCGATGATTTTGGATATCTTACAGCAAAATTTAGGAGGCTCACTCTACCGCAGCGTCGTAGGACAAAGCAAATGAATATCATATAGTACAAAAAATAATATCACACTTGGCTTTTAGCGTGCGTGTAGTGTAAGCCTGTTGCTGAAAAAATGTGATTTATTTCCTTCATTTTAGCTCGGGAAGCTTGAAATCGGCATTATTCTCCCTTTTGGGGCCGTCGGACGAGAACAAATACAAAGGAGGAGTAAAGAGAAGTCTACCGTTATGTCGCCAGTGGACTTCGTTTTTTCGAGCAAAATATGATCGAATAAGTGGTCGTCAGCGGTGGATGTCTGTTGTGGTTACGGCGCCCTTCAACATGGGGGCAAGCAGGGCGAAAGTGATTACTGGTAAACAGATGTACGCGCGAGCAGGTTGGCACTGAGCAATCACGGGGAGAGGATAAGGACGCAATTTGCGCACATTAGTGCGTCAATATGATCTTAAGAAGATTGAATAATTGTGCTTCGCCACGTCCATTTCGCGCGGTAGTTCTGCCATCAAATGCTGAGAGGTGCGGGACCACCGCTGTGTCCTGATCACCGCGCACTGTTCGCATTGTGGCCGTTGTGGAAACCCGTTTCTGAGACCATGACCAGTTGACCGTTGTAGGAACCTTTTTCTGAACAAGTGATTACATGAAAAACGTCTCCGAGCCCAAAGTACCTCATTCGCAGCATTCTTCGGCATATAGCCCGCAATTACTACGGTCCTCCGCTATTGATTATTTCAAGAAGGGGCACGCAGTTACGAGCGGGGGACGGGGCGACACAACATAGGTCAATCACCGTGTCCGCTTAGCTTCGAGGTGCTGCCTGTTTATTAGTATTTGATTGGGCCCATTGTGTTGGGCTCTGCCGATTTGCGTAGGTTACAGGTGCTATGCAGTTTGGACCCCTCTCCTTTTTTTACGTTGTTTTTAGGCAGAGGGGCAAACGCCTTCAACTGGGGTAAATAAAGGGGCCGTAGAAGGAGCCGAATGCTAAATAGCTGACGGATCACTCACACCGCGAACCTCGTACAGAACTCGTATTTGGTGTACCGGCGAACCATACTCAAAGCCATTCGGTGGCGATTGTACTGAATATGTTTGGGGTCGCGCATCAACGGCTAGGATACTTCGCCCTGTCGCCCTGGCCAAGCGTTCTGGGCTCAACTAAACATGCTATGCACCACCGGCTTTGCCGATTTTGGATCACCTCTGTCATTCGAATCCACCTTGTATTTCAATATGTAATTTCTGGTCAAGTCTTCTATATACAAATTGTATCCAAGTTTTGCCTATGTCTGCTTCCATCCACCTGAATCCATGGCCGAACCTATCGTCGCTATCCGTAGCGGCATTATTCCTCATTTGAATTGACCGACTCTAGGGGTGCGTCTCGGAGGCCCAAGTGGAGTAGTGCTGCAAACCTCGGATTAAAGATAAAATATTCCTTTTCAGCACTTTACTATGTGCATGCCTGATTATAATAGTATTTGAACACCGGAACCGCTAACAGCAAACAGAAATACTATATCTGGTGCACACAATAAAAATGCTATGAAGGCCAGCCAAAACACAGTTTCATCAGACCCGAAGAAACGAGCGCATTGGTCATAGTTTAGCAAGCGCCACACAGCATTGCTCTTAGGGTTTTAATGCACACGACAGACCACCGTGCGACACATTTAAACGAGAGTGTAAGTGAATCAATGCGCAAATTAGCATGTTCCAACCAAAGCAATCACCTCCAATGTCGACAGCAGCCACACGCCGAGCTACATGCTCTCGTGAACCTTGGACTAGCCAGCGACATGTATCATTGGGGCTCACGTGTGCCATGTGCTTGCGCATTCGGGGTACCGCTGACCGCGGAAGTATATAGGAAAATAGCTCTATTTCAAATGCCTACATTATTGACTCCTTTATCACGAACATAGAACGGTAACTTACCATGTCTGCTTTAATGTAGCTGCTGTACTGCCCATAAACTTTTTCACAATATGTTTGACGACTTGAGACCGCACCAGGGAGTTTGGAAGAATATATCTTGGTTTGTAGGCTGTTCTTCACACGAAGACACTGGTATTCTGGTCGGCTGTGAGGGATATAATTTCAGTCTAGTAAAGTAAAGAAGAAACACAACACGTTTTTGAAATGCAAAAATTCTTACTTGTAAAAATTCATAACTTCTCGCTGGCAGCACTTAGAAAACCTGTACATGTTGGGCTTTATAAACTTATAACTCATCATGAAGCCAAGATTCCAATCACAGTCTTTTGACCCAATATGTCCACGCGGCCAATCGTAAGCACCGTCGCCGTCGTGGGCACAGCCAAGACTGAAAGTAAGGAAGTGAACATAAGAACATCGGCAGCTTCTGTGCGATAGGTACATACAGAAAAAACACAACGCGTGTCGTAATGAATATGTCGAATTGATTTTATGCCACGCGTTCTTCTTATTTCGTAAGTAGATTTGGTTTGTAGAATATTCTATAGGAAAAAAGTTATAGTTTCTGTAGAAATTTTACTTTAACGTCAACTGAAGATGCTTCGCCCAATAAATGAATAGCTCAAAGAGGAGATAATTGTTTACATATAGTTATTGGCTATATTACGCGCTACTGGCAACAAGGTGAGAACACGCGATTTGTTCTGCGTAGAACGTTGTTGAACGCGTTGCATTTTTCAGAATTAGCGGTGGCACTTTGGTGTGCCGGAATGGTGACGAGACCAACAACTTGCTATTAGAGTAGAGGCATCGTAAATCTATGAATGCCATTTAGGCACCTGCAGAGAATTTCGCCAACATGAATTATATACGCTTTACTCTCAGAATAAGCTTACAACCGATTAACGATGCTTACGGTTCATTCTTCTAAAACAATAGTCACAGCTGTTGGGCATTAGAGAACGTGAGCACGTTCTGGTGCCGGAAATAAAGAGGTGACTTAGCAGAATTCAACAAACAAGCCTTCTGGGCTTGTGCGTTTTACTTCGCTCTTTGTTGGGTTGGATACAAAACTGGTTGCGCGGTTGAGCTCTGGGAGCAGCAAATAGTGGGATCCATACAGGGCCAGCATAGCAGAGCGCATATCATCGTGAGGCCGCGCGATTGTGTACGCGATGGCAAAGCTGGTATGGAGTTAAAGCAGGAGAGAGTCGAGGAGGCTGGGGCATTTCACCCGTTGCGCTATAATGACCGTCAGCGTCTAGCTGGGCAAACAATACTTCTGGAGGCGGCCGGAACGGTGGAAGTGACGGGATGAGTGGGGGAACGCCCATGGCCAGTGGGCCGCACGGCGGAAAGCACGCTTTCTCGGGTGACTATTGTAG
The DNA here is from genome assembly GCF_023375885.2 of Dermacentor andersoni. Taxonomy (NCBI): domain Eukaryota; kingdom Metazoa; phylum Arthropoda; class Arachnida; order Ixodida; family Ixodidae; genus Dermacentor; species Dermacentor andersoni. The sequence continues at coordinate 138,750,955 of NC_092817.1, read as the reverse complement.
GAAGACGTTATGGCGGCCGATGAGCCGTGCCGTAGTTACTGCTGATGTGAGAGCGCGTTGTTTTATGATCGTGACAAACCACGCGATACGCGCGGTGTGATGATGGCAGATGATGCTGACAGTGATGGCGACGCTACAGAAGCTACTCTTGTCCCTGCGTAATAAGCTAACATTTTTGATCTCACCTTTACTACGAATCCTTCATTAGCCTCACCACTAACAGTATTGCCAGGACAAAGTGACTATTCAGTCGTTCACTTCAATATTTAGTCTAAATCACCATGCGGTCTTAAGCATTCTAAAGTTGTTCTTGAATATAGCAGGGCACAGTTTCGAGCAATCGACAATCACCTCGGATGTTTCATCAATTCACACTTCTCATCATGTTGGGCCCGATGTGTTTCTGTAAACTGGTCACATTTAGTACTAAAGTTACTGATATGACTGCATTTATTTATATGTGCATTCCCATTGGGCGCCTTTCACTGTTATATAAAAAAAAGCACCATAGTTTTACATATGTTTCAATCTCTTACTAAACAGGAAAACAAGCATCTAGCACAGTTTCTGTGAATCTCATTTGATCACAAATTGGGCCGCTGAGCTCTCACTTGCCTGTGAATTTGCATGCGCTCTGCGTAACGGGATGTGATTTTTCTTTGGCAATACTTTAAAAAGCTGCCTAAAGGTGGCGTGCTGCAAGAACTTGAATCACACATTCTACTTATCGTTTACTGACTACGTGGTCACGATTCCTGAGTTGGCATCTTGGGCTGATGAATGAGATTCCTTTTGACTGCTCCCGAATTTCAAAATGCATCCGGGATGTTCAATGTCTTCTTTTGCTGTAACCGACAGCTTACATTACAGTTCTTGAAGAGTATACAAGTATATTCATGAGTAATTTTCTCTTAAAGATTCACCCATCCGCTACGAAGCGGAAATCTCGTCGATGAGTGGAGGACTGCAAAGGTGGTACCAGTTCACACGATCGGTGACATTCATTGCGTCACTAACCGCGCAGGCTAACTTTTTAACATTCATTCCCAGGAAACTTCTTGGGAAAAGAATTGAGAGTTTAATTCCGTTTTCTTTAACTTCACATCCTTTACATCAACCCGTGTTCCATAAAAATTATTTCTGAGTAACCCAGCTGGTAATGCTAACCAACGACTTGTTTTCAATGCGATAGCTAATATATAGACACTAGAATAGTATTTCCAATATCGCGGTCGTGCTGCATATGCTCTGGATGATTCTGAAAGCGTGCGAGAGTGAGCCGAGGTTTGTGGCCGAGGCGGAGGGATAGAATGCGCGTAGGAAGCAAGCCGCCATCGATCGCGCGCAGGGCACTCGGGAGGCCAGAAATTACGGGATTTTACTTGGCACAACCACGATTTGATTTTGAGTCATGTCGTAGTGGGGATTTCAGAAATTTATACCACCTGGGGTTCTTTATTGTGCACCTTAATTTAAGTACAAGGGTGTTTACGCATTTCACCTCCATCGAAATGCGGCCGCCGTGGCCGGGATTTGATCCCGTGACCTCGTGGTTAGCAGCCCAACATCATAGGCACTGAGCAACCACGGGGAGTTACCGGGGAGGGCAAGGGGCCCGTTCCACTCGGCTCCGGCTGCGTATGGCGCGGCTGAGCACGGACGCGCAGGCCCTAGCTTAAAGTAGTGTGCGATGGGCACAGAGTGTAGCCGCTCTGAGAGCTGATAGCTTCATGTGTGCTGTGTTTCCCATGCTTAACTCACGTTGAAGCGAGAGTCAGCGACAAGGCAGAAAAAGTGGCAGCAGCAGCGAGCATATTGCTGGCTATTGCTGCCACTCTTTCTCCCGCCAGTGTTTTGACAGCGAGTGTCCGCGGTCATCGAATGGAATGTGTTCATTCGTGCCTGCGCGCACGTGACCTAATGCTTAATAAATTACTTACTAAGCGAATGTTTACTAATCCAATTACGGCCGATAACAATAATATGTTTGTATAGCTGTCTAATCATTGGATTCTTCATTCAATGCTTCGCCTTTCGGCTCAAATTGCAAGTATGCTTCAAGCCATTGCTTGATGGCTGACGGTATTTTTGTTAACTTTGCTTAAGCCTTTGATCCTGTTCCTCAGCAGCTTTGGTTTCTGAACTTAGCAAGCTTAACTTAGATGTGGGTGTGCTGAACTGAATTGAGCGTGTTTTTCTTTTTACGAAATCACTCATGGTACGTTACACCTAATGAACATGACTCTCAAACTTTGCCATTTGAATCAGGCGACCCCTAAGGCTAATTGCTCCGTCTTTTACTTTCACTGATCTGTAATAATTGTCTACTGGCTTCATTTACATTATGTATGCGAGTTTTCGCAGTTGACTTGGTTGCATAGAGTAAAAATTTCTTGCTGCTGATGCTTCAACCCCCTTGAATTTAACCTAAGTTTATCTTTATCTAGTGCACAACGTGGTACATAAAACTAATGTTAAAAATTCTAGAGTAATTAGAATAATGTGACAGGCTGATGTTTGTGCAAATATTACTTGAATGGATTGGCTTTAGCGTCTTTCTACTGTAAAGAATAAATCTCGCTGTTTACATTACTGACAACGCTATATAGAATGCACACGTTGACCGTGTCACTAAAAAAGTCGTAGTGTCGCCAGAATGGCGGACCGTCGAATGCCATAGCAACTTACCATGCAGCCATATCAAGTAAGTGTAGTAGTTATATCGGCCGTACAAAACTTGCAAACATAGGCGTATTACCTAAATTTAAGAGCATGGAGCCACGTGCGCACAAGTAAACATGAACAGATCACACAAGATGATCGCAGACACTCGTTTTCGAAACGCTGGCGTGAAGAATCGTGGCAGCATCAGCGAGCGAAGTGACCTTCGTGCTGCCTTTGACTTTAGCGCAATCTTAGCACCGAGAACACAAAGCACGTAGAAAGATACGAGCCGTCAACGCACTTAGACGCTGCCCCTAATGCAGATCGCTCTCAAGATACGGCAGCGCGAACGCGCAGACCCCCACATATGCAGTTGCAGCCAGAATAGGAAGCCGCCCCCGTCTGCTCCGCCTGGTGCTTTGGGCGTGAAGGAGGGCGGCGCGCTTCGTCCCCGCTCTCCTTCCTCTCGTGCGGGCGAGATTTAGCCGCGATAGTTGGCTCTCCACGCAGGTTTTCACTCCCACGAACAGATAAGGGCGCGCGGTGACGGTGTCATCGCCCTTCGAGGGCATTTCACGAAACATCACGGTAATGGTGGTAGCAGAAATAAGCCTGGAGTATTAATATAGTTGATATCGCAAATAAAAAGCTAACAACACTTGCATTCATACGACGAGATGTCTCACTTGAGCCAACCTTCTTGAATTTATTTTATCTTACAGCAAAGCTGTCACCATCTAGTTGGTCGGAATTTTTCGTAGCGCTTCCTCACAAAAAAGAAAAGGCTTAGTTGATTGAGCACTGGTAGAAGTGGCTCACCAACTCGTGCCCTGAGGACCTGCTTCAACTGGTGGACAGAGCACGACGGCCAGCGAGAGACTCCATCATGCTATACTGAAGACCCGGCCACCTGGAGAAGGCCATCATTGTCTGCTCTTGAAATAGAGTTTGTTTCTCTCACACTCTCAGCAGCGCAGGACGTTTTTCTACAACTAAAGTACGAGGTCCTACATCCCAACAGAGGGTTCAATAACCAATTTTATTCGCATCGGACATGTCCATAATATGTGATTTACGTCAGCCTTTCCAAATACTGCGGGGCAAAGGCGGACGTGATCTCAATAATGTGGGCATTTCCTAGATAGGGATTCTGGGAGACTGTAATGATCAGCTCGAAGGAAAACGATCAAATCGAAATCATCCGCATGGCCCTGGACACTGCTGAGCTCCAAGGAGCATCAGCCAGCTGAAAAGGGAGGAGCAAGCCGAATAGACAGGAAGGCTCTTGACTCCTCGGGACTCTTATTGCGGGTGCCAATAAACGTTATTTCTCTCTGTCTCTCTTTTATTGGCATCCGACATTAAGGAGGCCTTCGACACCATCTTTCATTACACTATTCTGGAGGAAGTGGAAGGGGTAAACTGCGGAAAACAAATTTATATCGACTTGCTCGTTGCACAGTGACCGCACGGCCTCAATCGAATTACGCTCCACGATGTCCGGCACCTCCAGGCGTCCCTACATAGGCACCCCTCAGGGAGCTATACTTTCTCCACGGCCATTTATTGTGGGGATGAAAAAGCTAGCCCTGGAGCTAGATAAACACCCTAATTTCGTTTGTGCGATATGTGCCGATAACGTCACAAAGTAATAGAAATGCATGCGTCCCACTATTTATACCAAACCTAGATAACATGAGCCCAGCCATTCCTTGGCACATACTTAAGCGTTGCCTTCAATGTGTTAACCACGCCTACCTTGTGTCTTGTTCCACGTCAAAGCAGTGCCTTTTTATGTCGTTTTCCGAAGCATCAAAACAATTCCGTTACCTCTTTTACAGTCGAGAGGTGGCACTCTTCGACTTACGTACGTAACTCACGTATGGCAAAGCGGGACATTGCTATGTCATGAAACAAAGCGTCGTTAACAAAGTTTAGGTGGTATTGAACTAGGTATGAAATAATGGCTTTGATCATGTTATCTAGGCTTTGTAAAAATGGGGCAACGCGTGCGTTTCACATACTGGGAAGCAGAGAAAAGGCATAAAAGTGCAGAATATTACTGTCCCAAGGAAATATATCATATCATGAGTCTTCATCTTCATTGAACGACCCACGTAGATAAAGTTTAAAACGCACAACCCAGGACCTACGAAGAGTGACTCGTCATACCAACCCTGCGAAAGTGGATGGCCAGCGAAGCTGATAGAAAACCACTCAAATGCAGTCGATGGGGTTTTGAAATGTCTTATTGTTCTGCTTAGTCTTAGCATGGAGCGTTGTTGAGCATTACGATTTTGCACTCTTCGATGCTCATCGTATTCACGCTGCTCTTCGGGAGTCTTCGCGTGGTCTACCCATAGCGGTCTTGCAGCGAACTGAGTTTCTAGGCAGGTCTCCCTTCTATAAGTTTGTTGACGTCACCCAGTGGTTCATATGCTGTTGTTGCCCCTTTCCCATAGGTGCAGCCTATGGAACCGAAATCTTTACGGA